>NC_071258.1:33448702-33468702 GCF_023375685.1 Ictalurus furcatus | reverse complement strand
ATTAAAGCAAGATGTATCGCTCAGGAGCGTCTCTCAGGACGCTGTCACACACACACACACACACACACACACACACACACACATGTGACCTGTGAATTAGGACAGTGGTGGAGTAATCACTAACTCTGAAAACAGAACTAAAAACTCGCTACAGGTCTGTGCGGTACAAAAGCTCTTGCTTTTGGTGAGAGGGTGTTTCTATTCGGGGAAAGAACTCTATAAATATCTCCAGCTAGCTAACCAGCGAGTCTTACATTTGGGTGAAGTGACCTGAAGTGCTTTTATTTAAAGCTAGTTAACTCTGCTTAGCTAGCATAATATCAACTTTCTCGCTAGCTTGCACTCCTCAAGACACATCAGCAGGAAAATATCAGACCTTTTCTCTCTCTTCTTTTTTTTTTTTTCGCTAGCCGGGTGTGAAAAGACATAAACGTGATATAAATATATATCATTATATTAAATATGCTGTGGCGGGTTTTATATTTGAACGGGTGAGAGTTTTCTTGGCTAGCAGCGTGAAAACTACGATCTCTGCTAATGCTACGTAGCTAGCACGAGGACCTGAAAATATTCTCATGGGTATCACACTTCATTTGCACTGCACACACACACACACACACACACACACACACAGAGAGGAGTATTGGGAAGTCAACCACAGGTCATCAGAGAACTGAAACCGGAGGACAGAGCGGCCGTTGGTCGTTCTGCCGCAGCGGCGTGTCTGGTTCTCCGGAATCGCACCGTCACTAGTTTGAGCGCGCACACAGCTGCTGACTCATGATGACTCAGGAACGATTCTGCGTTCCAGAAACAAGCGCAAGATTCTCTCTCTCGCTCTCTCGCGCTCTCTCTCTCTCTCTCTCTCACGCTTCATTTACACTAACGGACGTCAGCCGCATCGATCGCACGCATCCCGCATACGTCGGTCGCACGCGACACATCGTGAACCACGTGGCCGCGTTACAATCTGGATTACATGGTCCCCATCACATTCCTGACACATTTCCTTTTCAGGTTCGGCAAACAGGATCTCTTTTAGCGTCAGACTGAAATGAAATACGCTATCAGGAACCATTAGGAACAGCACATTCCATTAAAACACAACCGTACTGGTTCGGTGGTTTCACCGGCGTGGTCGTGCTAGGCCATACTAGCAAAAGCTTGCCAATAAAAATAACTAAATAAAAATCTAACAACCAATAGAAACCATCACCGACATTTTAATGGTTTCCAGTACAAATCAGCTGTTAAGCATTCGAGCCATTCCGTTTATTGGTCCTTAATGGTATCCATTAGGCGTAACATGCCACCAATAGCAACAAATTACCAGTAGAAACCCACAGGGACCATTAAAGCTTCCATTACAAATTCGTTGAGGGTTTTTATTGTTCGTTTTTCAGCAGGAATGAGCGTAGTGGTATTTCATTTAGAAATGTTTCACGCTTAAACGCGCGCTAGAAGTTCTGATTATCGTATTTAATTAGCGCTCGCTTATTTAAAGAAATTTGTTTTTTTTCTTTTTCCTGTTGCTAGGAGTGAAGCCAAATTCAGGTGGACGTTTCTGGTTAAGACTTTCGAGGAAACAGGGCGCTGATGTGAGCTAGCCGGCTCGTTTGGCAAGATGAAGAAAACAGCCAGGCAAAGGTTTGGCGTGAAGTGTGCTAGCATGCTAGTTAAGAATAATTTAAAAAAATTCCTCCTAGCACTTCCTCCATTGTGAAGGGGAGGGTGAGAGAGAGTGAGACCGAGAGAGTGAGTGAAAGAGAGAAAGAGAGACAGAGAGAGAGAGAGAGAGAGAGAGAGAGAGAGAGCATGAGAGTGAGAGAGAGAGGGAGAGAGAGAGAGAGCGCATGAGAGTGAAAGAGAGAGAGAGAGAGAGCACATGAGAGTGAAAGAGAGAGAGAGAGAGTGAGAGAGCGTGAGAGTGAGAGAGAGTGAGTGAGTGAGAGAGAGTGAGAGAGCATGAGAGAGAGAGAGAGAGAGAGAGCGTGAGAGAGCGTGAGAGTTAGAGAGGGAGAGAGTGAGTGAGAGAGAGAGAGAGAGAGTGTGAGAGTGAGAGAGAGAGAGAGTGAGTGAGTGAGAGAGAGTGAGAGAGCGTGAGAGAGAGAGAGAGTGAGAGAGAGAGAGAGGGAGAGAGTGAGTGAGTGAGAGAGAGTGAGAGAGCGTGAGAGAGAGAGAGAGTGAGAGAGAGAGAGAGAGAGTGAGAGAGAGAGAGAGAGCGTGAGAGAGAGAGAGAGTGAGAGAGAGAGACAGAGAGAGAGTGAGAGAGAGAGAGAGAGTGAGAGAGAGACAGAGAGAGAGTGAGAGAGAGAGAGAGTGAGAGAGAGTGAGAGAGAGAGAGCGTGAGAGAGAGTGAGAGCATGAGAGAGAGTGAGAGAGAGAGAGAGAGCGTGAGAGAGAGAGAGTGAGAGAGAGAGTGAGAGAGAGAGAGAGAGTGAGAGAGAAAGAGAGAGAGTGAGCGTGAGAGAGAGAGCGTGAGAGAGAGAGAGAGAGAGAGAGAGAGAGAGAGTGAGAGAGAGAGAGAGAGAGAAAGAGAGAGAGTGAGCGTGAGAGAGAGAGCGTGAGAGAGAGAGAGAGAGAGAGAGAGAGAGAGTGAGAGAGAGAGAGAGAGAGAGAGAACATGTTGCTGTGCTACAGAAGAGCGTGTTCCTCTCACTCTGTCCCTCTGCGTGACTGCTGAACTCTCTTCCTCTCACCATGCACAAAGAGCAGGAACAGAATGCAAAGGATTATGGGCTGAAGAGGAACACACTGGCACAATTTACAAATGCCCACAGCGCATTTCCACATGCTTGAAGGCCCAGTGACACACACACACACACACACACACACACACACACACACACACACACACTCGTGCTCTCGGGTTTCTCTTCTGTTTTGCAAAACAGTGATAAAGAGCGTTTGCGACAGATTAAAAAAAAAAAGATGTTAAAACCTTACATCGGTATTGCGTTTGACGTTGGAAAAGCGACAGTGAGAGGATTATGGGTAATCTCACAAATCCGAGAAGCACCGTCTGGTGGAAAAGTGCCATAACTTGGACCGTGTTCAGGAGTTGTACCTGATGATAGTGTTGTCATGGTGATACGAGAGAGAGAGAAAGAGAGAGAATCTCGAAATCTCAATCGTATCCTTCTGACCATACAAGCATGCAGCGCTCGCCTCCATGCCACAGTGACCGTGACCCGTACCTGACTCGCTGGTCGATGACTCAGCCACTCCACACACACACACACACACACACACACATTAAATCATCTCAACACACAGACATTTCTCTAAATGGAGACTCCAAATCGCTGTATAAATCAATCAGATCACTCCGGGCTCTTCCTGCACTCAGAGTGTGAGAGCGCGAGACGGAAAAGAAGGAAGGAATGCATGAGAAGGAAATGCATGCCAGTGCACACACACACACACACACACACACACACGAGACGCGACGCATTTCACCTGTGGTTTCTTTCCGTAAACACACGCCGCACATCCTGGAAAAGTACTCGGTCATTTATCTGACTAATGATTCTCGTCAGAAAAATCCAGCCGCCTCAGCTTCGCCTCAAACTTCACTCACTTCCCTTTTCCTTCTCGCCCCTTCTGACTCGAGACAAACGCGCGTCAACAATCATCCAGCTATTCCGATCCTCCCGCTCTTCCGCACGGTCACGGTTTATCGCCCGCTCCGGGATTCCGTCATCGCGGAAACGAACGCCAAATTGAGCAAAACTCCGCGATATTCGCAGGAGGAGCTTCGCAGTTGTTCCGAACCACCGCAGATCTGGGCCGAGACGCGTCACGTGACGCCGTCACGACGTCGGCTAAAAGGTCTCGTTTACCGACGAACATCACCGCGAAAAAAAACCCTGCGATCTCGCCGATCCGACTCATTTTCCGTCCCAAAAAAAAAAAAAAAAAAAGCACCAAAAAAAATAAAAAATGCTCAAGTTGCATTGAAAAACAAACAAACAAACAAACAAATAAATAAATAAGAATTCTTGCATGTACTGATATATAATGTTGGTTTGAGCAAAAAATAAATTAATTAATAATGAAACTAATAATTAAAACCTGTTAACATTAATACACAAACGCATCCTAAATAATATTTTTAAAAAAATAAAAAAATTTATTTGCACCGAAAAAAAGAACAAATGTATAATTTTTATTATTTTTTTTTACGCATTTTAAAGATAATGTACGAGATTTTAACATCAGCTGCTTCCAGGCAGTCTGTAATTATTTCAAAAACGACGAAATTAAAAATAATAATTGAAAAAATATCGCGATAATCACGATATCGCAAAAAAAAAAAAAAAAAAAAAAAAAAAAACAAAAAACAACCCAACTTTAATTAAACCCGATATTGTTGTTCTATCATCACATCACATCACCAGCTTCACTCGTCGACAGTCAGGCGGGATAAAAATAAACCCCTGTCGGGATGTTGTTATTTCTCGTCGTTAGGAGAAAATATCACGTTGTTAAAACCATAAGATAAAACTCTGAGACTCAGATCTACGGATGTTTTTCTCTCGACAACACGGCGCTGATGACCTCAAGATGTGCGTTCCTGCCGAGGAGAGAAAAACCAGCCCAAGCCCTGAAAACACTTTCATAATTGGCCTTTGACCGCATGCACCCTGATCCCTGCAGTGCGCACGCACGTACACACACCCACACACACACACAACATTAACAAGTACCTTGGGGCCTGCTGTGGTTTGTGGTCTGAGTTAGGCTCAGTGGATTGGAGTGAGACGCAGAGAAAGAACAAGGTTTTCATATGGTATTACCCTCTTAGCCTTTTTGATCTGCTCTCTCTCTCTCTCTCTCTCTCTCTCTCTCTCTCTCTCACAAACAACAACTTCCTGTAACCTTTCTCACGTTCAAATATCAGAGCCTCCCGTGCACCAAGATCACACGATGCCACACCTGGACGATTAAACTCGCACACACTCACACACACACACACCAGTTCATATAAAAACAGAAAACTTTTCCCCCCATTTAAGGTTGAAACTTAAAGGTGACTCACAGTAAGAGCAATTAGCAATTATGTGTTCGTCTCCCAGACACTAAATATAACTCAAAAAATAACCACACTCATACATATGCAACACTATATGGTTTATTAACATATGCAAATGAGTACCGGGTTTAGACGGGAGGCTCACGGCACAGTTCTGCAATCGGAACAGCAAAAAAAAAATGACCTTAAGTCTTATTTCCATGAAGAGATTCAAATTCGATTACGATTCTGGAGTCTGTTTTCACTCCGCTCGCATCGTTCCTCTAAAGCAGCCGATTACGAACACTGGCTATAGGAATCGTTCTGGGATACGAAGCTCAATTTAAAACATTCCAGCATTTGTTTTTGTTTTTTTTTACAAAAAGATTCAGTACAGGATTGTCAGAAGATTCAAATCGTTATAAAAATAAAAATAATTTAAAAAAAAACAGAACATTTATATATATACATATACATATAGATAGATAAGAAATCATTGATACAACCATTATTTATAAATATTTATAAATATAAAACACCCATAGTCTTGTTCTCAGAATTACGATATTAAATCTTGTAAGAACATCTCGTAATGATGAGAAAAAACAAGATCCTGAGAGATAGATAGATTTTATTGATATAAATAATCTTTTTAGTGTACTTCGAGTCACGTACGTCGAACACGAGTCCGGCTAAAAGGTCTCGGGTACCAACAAACCTCGCCAAACTATTTCGTTCGATTGCGATTTCGCCAATTCAAACTTAAATTTTTTATAAAAAAAAAAAAAAGCACAAAAAACTCCGCAAGTTACATCAGAATTTTTTTTTTAAGCCGCGGCAAAATCGAGCGTTTTCGGCGGCGACAATCGTGTACACGTAGCAATATAAATACGATTTAAATGTCCCTATGTTCATTAAGTAGGAATTAATACACTGAGGATCACGTGATTCGTGTTTTGTCACGCCAACAACAACGAAATAAACTTGTAACAGTCGTACGCTCGGTGCAAACGGCGAGCTGACGGTGTCGTTAAACCGCGGCGAAGGTGTCGGGGGTAATAAACGCGTGTGAATGAGAGCCGCTCGGGAAGTGTTCAGGGCTTCCTCTCGAGGAGATCAGAGGGACAGAAGGAGCCGCTGCCGACGCTCACAACTTCCCCTGTTTGTTTCCATTATGAGCTGGAGAGTTCTCTCGCTTCCTCTGCGAGACACCCAGAAAGCAAGCAAGGGTGGTCCTGGAGTGGTTTCATGAAGTTCCTGAACTCAGGGACGGAGGGAACGCGCTCTGCTCGGAACGACCACGGTGGGAAGAGACGGCGTGTTTCCTCTCTCACACACGTAGTCACAAACGCAGCGTTCCACTCAAAGTGCCAGTGTGTGTGCACTTTTTGGAACCAGCAATCACACAGACTGTGTGTGTGTGTGTGTGTGTGTGTGTGTGTGTGTGTGTGTGTGTTAGAGAGGAGACACTATGTTTAATGAGAAACCAGAGCGACCTCGCCTCGGTGAGCAATTCCACAGCTCATCTCACATGCTGTCTCATTCACCCTCCCTCCCTCCCTCTCTCTCTCTCTCTCTCACACACACACACCCAAATGGGCACTAACACACACACACACACACAAACGTTATCGGACACAAACGCCCAGGTTTCAGGTCAACATGCCCTTCATACTTCGCGGGAGTCACACAGCAAAAGTCACACTGTCCTCTCCATGGCTACCGTTGTCACGAAACCAAATCATGAGTCAAGGGTCAATGCCCTCATCTCACACACTCTCTCTCATACACACACACACACACACACACACACACGCACTCTGGATGACAGAGGGGTTGTAAAGAGGTCAACTCCTAGTCACACGCTGATATCTTTGAATTTCAGAGTTGTGTTTGTCCTCAAGTCCTCAAGGTTTTACGCTAAACTAGCCGGTTCGGGTACGCTAACAAGTAAAAAAAAAAAACAACTAACCAAACCCAATTCAAACGAAATACAAAAATTCACGCGAGCGAAACATTTCCCCTTTTACACCAAATCGAAATTTTTTTTTACGTCTTTTTGTAGTTTTACCCTGGAATTCTGCACGAGGCTAACACGGCTAGCATAACATCGAAGTCAGCATGTCCGCCATGACGCTAGCATCACGCGGACCGGTTTGATCGTTCTCATCGCACTCCTCAAACCTTCCTCGCACGTTTACTACGGCAAACTGACTTCTGTACACGGTTTCCGGAACACTTTTACTTCAAAAATGACATTGAATAAATAAATAAACAAACAAACAAACGAACACAAATGACCTCAGTAGCAGTGACGGCCATCTTTCTGACTCGGCACTTAGAAGTGATCTAGATGACATTAATTTCAGGGGTTTTGTTGTTGTTTTTTTTTTAAATAAATAAAATATATGTTTATGTACATGTGTACATTTGTGTACAGTGAGACAAAGATGACCTTTCTGAGGTAAGTGTGTGATGATTCAGCAGTTAATTCTACCCTGTTAGCGGTTAACTGTTAGCCAGATTAGCCTTGCAGCTAGGAGAGAAGTAAAGAAAAACAAACAAAAGACACCAAACACGTACGGTACAGTCTTGCTGACCGACTATATTTGTGGTAAAAAAAAGTTTATTTTGAATCAACAACTCCACTGTAATGTGTAGAAATCGGGATAGCCGGTGTGAAATACGTGCTATGTTAGCTAGCCACGGCTATTAGCTAATCAGTTATAATTTGTAAAGGGAAACATTTATAATTCCTCGTGTTTTCCGTTTACAGAATGCTGCGCTAGGGGTCTGAATACTCAACATGTGATGCCTAACCCTAACCCTGCCATCTCTCTCTCTCTCTCTCACACACACACACACACACACAGCAACATGCTAACACACTGTTACTCAAAGCCTTTCCTGGAATTAGCTGCAATATTGACCAGAAACCAAACAAACAGCTGGCGACTGCAAACACCCACAAACAATGCAGGGCTTATCTCCTCTCCTGCTTATACCCCTTAGGGGTCCAGAACACACACACACACACACACACACACACACACAGTAGGGTGGCTTGCTTGCTCTAAACACTTCACAGGTACTCCTGAGGTGTCAAAGAGGTGTAGTTAATTAGCACAGTGTTTAATGGAGAAAGGAATTCCACTGAAAGCTTCAGAGTATGGACGAATTTCCATGACAGATCGTCCGGGCTGTTCTTAAAAAGCCGTGGTGTGTGTCACGCTCACACTCATTCAGTGACAAACACCCCCCCCCCCCACCCACACACACTCACACATACATTTACATGAAGATCTCCAGGCTTGAAAGAGGCTCCATTTAAAGCTGGGAGAATTGGTCAAATAATGTATATCATACCACAGCGCTGCTGGATTCTCAATTCTGATTGGTCAGATCAGCAGGATGTCATCTATATTAACTTGGTTGATCTAATACGTTATAATTTCTACAGTAAGAACGGAGTTATCTGTGATACGGTGACGTTTTCTGTGAGGAGACGCTTCATTTAACACTAACGTATCCCGAGTCCTTCGTTCGGACTGGTCAGGAAGTTGTAATGTGCTGTTTATGATATGCTGGGGGGAAACAACAACAACAACAACAACAACAATAACAACAACAACGATAGAAACAGTCATAGAATCTGTAATGGTTTCAATGGGAATTGTATTGGTTTTTAATGGAAACTGTAATGGTCTCTGTGGATCTCTACTGGAACTTTGTTGCCTTCTATTGGTGGCATGTTATGTCTAGTGGATACCATTAAGGACCAATAGTAATAATGGTTTTAATGGTTAACAGCTGTTGGTTTGTAATGGTATTTGTACTGGAAACCATTCGGATCTCTGTGATGGTTTCTATTGGGGTTTTTTTTTTTTCTTCACTAGGGTAGTACCAGCTCATTCATAGGGACGTAAACAGATTAAAAGCCTTTGACGTCGTCGATATGGTTTCGTTTATTCAACAGATATGGAAGGAGTCTCCAGTGTCAGCGCTAAAGAAAGCGATTTCTCTGTAACGTGACAAGCTGTTGTTTTTTTTTTTCTTCTTCTTCTTCATATTACTAACTTCAAGAGAGAGGGGGAAAAAAAAAGAGAGAGGTGAGAAGTGAGAGAACAACCGTTTATATCTGCTAGAACCAAAGTGAGAACAGGAACCGAGCTGTTTCACAAACATTCCGCAACAGATAAAAACGCCGATGTCTCGTTCTTCATAGTAAATAAACAGAAAGGGTTGGACTTGTTGGAAAGTGGCTGTGGTGTAAGTGCAAGAGGAATAAAACACTTCCGGACATGCCGTTATAGGAAAATAACCCGCCCCTGACTGACGCTAGGCTTTTTTTTTTGTTGGATAACGCTCCTGATTGTTTTGATAGCGCTCACTATCTTTAACCGTATCAGGTATCGTGAAAATATTAAAAAGTATCGTGATACGATATATTTTGCCGTATTGCGCATCCCTAACTCAATATAAAGGATAAACAATAAGGCCCTGTTGGTTAGGGAAAGTTTTCCACACTGTGTGGTGAGCTAGTTAATCCATAAGTGTGTGTGTGTGTGTGTGTGTGTGTGTGTGTGTGAGACAGAAAGAGAAAGAAAGAGAGCGTGATTGAGAGAAGCATGTGTGTGCCTTCCTACACTCGGGGCAGAATTTGCATGAACTCGTTGAGTTGAATGTGTGCGTGTGTGTGTTGTGTGTGTGTTGTGTGTGTGGGGGCACATGTGCGTGTGGGAGCCTCATTTATCCGCATGCCACTGACCTGACCCTCACACACACACACAACACACCCACAACACACACACACGAGTGCAGTGTACAGCTGTGTCAATAACACACTGTCCGTGTGAGGCTCTCTCTGTGGGAGCATGTTCACAGTGACCCTGTGTGTGTGTGTGTGTGTGTGTGTGTGTGTGTGAGAGAAACAGGTCAGTCAACTACTTTACTTCCCTGTGTCAGGACCGCCAGCGTCAGGCAAGAGAGAAGGGAACAGATGACACACACACACGCACACACACGCAGCGTGTTCTATCTCATTTGGACGAGTCTGAATCATGTGGTTTCAGTCATACGGACGTTCTACCCGCTTCAACACACCTTGCGGCCGAGCTCACCCGAGGTTTTCTTTATACAAAATGCATCACAATCGAAGTTTCGCCGAGTGAGGAATAAACACTCTGTGGCATGCTGTTACAGGAAAACAATCAGCGACGGCGTGGCGTGATGAAGCAGAGTCACTGTTCCCGCCCCGAGGTTTATGATTTACCACACGCCGAAGTGATTTATTCCCGTTACGCTACAGCGAGTTCCAAACAAGTACAACTATTTATTTATTTATTCATTCACTAATGAATGACACATCACGCTTTTTTTTTTTTATCCATTTATAGCTACTTCCGATGTCGAGGAATGCCCGCCGGACAAGTTAGCGCTCGCGTTATAGTAGCTACAAACATGTCTGCCGTACAAGTCCCTGTGTAAAGCGCTTTGAAATTTTGGGGGGAAAACAAACAAACAAACAATAATAATAACAACAATACGCACGCAGAAGAATGAGTCTGTCCCTCTTGGGGAAAACGAAAGGTTCTATGTAGAACCATAAAAGCGGAAGGTTTCTCTTTCTGAAAAGGTTTCAAAGGTTCTAAAGTATTTCACACACACACCAAAACACACACCAAAACACAGCCAGAAAGCTGGAACTCGAAATGAAGTGGCACTTACAGGAATTTAAGGCGGACCTGGTCATTGTCCGGGTTGCAGTAGAGTCTCTCCAGCTGCTCCTGCGCGTCCTCGGATACACTCTGCCACACGCGCGTGTCCGCGCGCCGGATCTGCCAGTGGTACGGCAGCGCGGTGTGGTGCCGCGCGCACTCGCTGCCGCACAGACACGCGCCGCGCAAGAAATCCACGCAGATGTGCACGGCGTCGTCCTGGCGCGTGTGATACTGCAGCTGCATGAGCAGCTCGAACACTAGATCCAAAGAGGCCTCGTCGCTCTTGTCGCGGAAAAGCTCTCCGTGTCCTCCACGCGCGACGGCTGACGGCTCGGCACCGTTCGCAGCCGCCTTCACCGCCACCTCGAGCGCGGAGGTCCGTGCCGCCGCCGACGCATCGTCGCGCGGAGACGCCTCGCTGGAGTCCCTCGTCGCGCCTGTCGCTTTCTGCTCGCCCGCCGCGAGCTCCTCCGCCGTCGCGTCGGCGCGCGCATCCTCCGCCACGGCCGCGGCGCACATCAGACTCGGCTGCGCGGACGCCGGCGGCGGATTCCGCGGCACGAAAACGCCGTCTCCGGCCACCAGGTCGTCCGAGCCGAGTATCGTGCTCAGAATGGGGTCCTCGAGCGCCCGCAGGCACTTCGCGTCTAGTTTCCTCTGCGCGTGCTTCTTCTTGAAATAGGGTTTCACCAACGGGATCTTGTCCACGAGCCCGATCCTCCGATCCGCGAACTCCCCGTCGCCCATGGCCAGGCTTCCCAACACTTTAGCTCCACTCCTTCCGTCTTCCGCTTCCAGCATCATGCCTAAACTTTTCTCCATGGACTCTTAAAAACACAACACACACACACACACACACACACACACACACACACACACTATAAGAAGAACGGAAGGTGCGACAAAAACAAATATAACGTCAACTCATAGCGATAAGACTCTGCACGCGCTAGATATTAGTCATGCATTTTCAGCACGCGCGATCATGAGGTACGGTTCAGCAGGTCAGGAGTGATTCATATCGGGGTTTTTTTCTCGAGAAAACCTAAAACGAGAGGTAACCTACACAGTGGCGGTGAAGTGAAACGGAAACAAATCGTAAACACAACGGCTGCGTCTCAAACCGCCCGAATACAAGTCTACTGCACTGTGAGTGTCCATGCACGAGCGCTGGAGTCGTTCCACGGTATTGTATGGAACAGCGCGCGCTTAAACGCGGCGGTATAATCACCGCCGATGTGAAACGTTGCTCCCAGGAGGGATGGGGTGCGGTGGGGGTTGGGGTGGAGGGACATGTCGTATGGTGTGGGTTTGATTCAGATCTCTTGGCTCTGGAGCGCACTCTGCCTACGTGCCGGTGGTGAAAAGCTGCTCGAGCGACTCCGCACGTAGCACACACTCACTGGCTTCCGTTAAACAAAACAAAACAAAAAAACAACCATCCGCCGAGCGCGAGCTCGCCCGAGCAAAACCGGAATTTATACGTTAAAAGAAAAACAGCACGACATATCCACTTATTCAGACTTCACGAGAAAATCGTTTCCTTTCCTTTCATAACAGGCGAGGGTGCGCGTGCGCGCACGCGCACACGCACGGCTCGGTGGCTCTGCCCGTACCTGTGAACAGCCTGCGGTCCTCCGGTTTCTCCCACGGCGCCGTCCGCTCAAGTCGTACTCCCGTTCGAGCATGAGCGTGTCAACGACGTGTCCGCGACAACGAGAGGACGAGAAGAGGACACGCGCGCGACGAAAAAGCGCTCACGCACAAGACCGTACGCTCTTTCCTTTTCTTCCCCGCGCAGCCACGGTGTGTCCTGTTCGCGGGGAACAAACGCACATCTACCATTCAGTGCGCTGTACCGACTGTGCGCTCTCTCTCTCTCTCTCTCTCTCTCGCGCAGTCGCTCGAGTTCAAGGGGCGGGGCTTGTGACAGAACTGGGAGCAGAGAGAGGCGGAAAAAAACAGACCAGGAAGTTGAGCGACGTGCGCGTGCTTGTTGACTCACCCTACCGGTTTTTGCGCTTATGAAGCGAGTAGAAACATTAAAGAGAGCAATGCTGATAGTTTTAATCACGAATACATAAAGAAGCAAACAAACAAACAAACAAAACGTCATGCATGTAATTTAAAAAAGAACCCTACAGCTTTTCACAGACATAAACACGCGTAATTAAAACTGATCCCAACGGACGCACGGTAAAATAAATAAATAAAGTTAAAAAAAAAAAACCACTCACAAATTCAGCGTTTCATGTGGGTTATGGTGTGTGTGTATGTGTGTGTGTGAGAAAGAGAGAGAGAGAGAGAGAGAGAGAGCGAGCGATGGAATAATGGAAGCTCGCTCCGCGCGAGGACCTGTGCATTGTTAACTACACCGCTGTCAATTATGTAGGTAGCGCGTGACACCTTCCGGTAAAACGGTAAACAACCGGACCAGAGGTTATCAGCGGTCATCGTCGGATTGAACGAAGCCAAGCGCGTTATGTTATGAATGATGTATAATAATAATAAGGACACACTTATGTTATGAATGATGTATAATAATAATAAGAAGGGCACACTTGTTATGAATGATGTATAATAATAATAAGAAGGGCACACTTGTTATGAATGATGTATAATAATAATAATAAGGGCACACTTGTTATGATTGATGTATAATAATAATAATAAGGGCACACTTGTTATGATTGATGTATAATAATAATAAGGGCACACTTATGAATGATGTATAATAATAATAAGGACACAGTTATGTTATGAATGATGTATAATAATAATAAGGACACAGTTATGTTATGAATGATGTATAATAATAAGAAGGACACACTTATGAATGATGTATAATAATAATAAGAAGGACACACTTATGTTATGAATGATGTATAATAATAAGAAGGACACACTTATGAATGATGTATAATAATAATAATAAGGGCACACTTGTTATGATTGATGTATAATAATAATAATAAGGGCACACTTGTTATGATTGATGTATAATAATAATAAGGGCACACTTATGAATGATGTATAATAATAATAAGGACACAGTTATGTTATGAATGATGTATAATAATAATAAGGACACAGTTATGTTATGAATGATGTATAATAATAAGAAGGACACACTTATGAATGATGTATAATAATAATAAGAAGGACACACTTATGTTATGAATGATGTATAATAATAATAATAAGGACACACTTATGTTATGAATGATGTATAATAATAATAATAAGGGCACACTTGTTATGATTGATGTATAATAATAATAATAAGGGCACACTTGTTATGATTGATGTATAATAATAATAAGGGCACACTTATGAATGATGTATAATAATAATAAGGACACAGTTATGTTATGAATGATGTATAATAATAATAAGGACACAGTTATGTTATGAATGATGTATAATAATAAGAAGGACACACTTATGAATGATGTATAATAATAATAAGAAGGACACACTTATGTTATGAATGATGTATAATAATAAGAAGGACACACTTATGAATGATGTATAATAATAATAATAAGGGCACACTTGTTATGATTGATGTATAATAATAATAATAAGGGCACACTTGTTATGATTGATGTATAATAATAATAAGGGCACACTTATGAATGATGTATAATAATAATAAGGACACAGTTATGTTATGAATGATGTATAATAATAATAAGGACACAGTTATGTTATGAATGATGTATAATAATAAGAAGGACACACTTATGAATGATGTATAATAATAATAAGAAGGACACACTTATGTTATGAATGATGTATAATAATAATAAGGACACACTTATGAATGATGTATAATAATAATAAGAAGGACACACTTATGTTATGAATGATGTATAATAATAAGAAGGACACACTTATGAATGATGTATAATAATAATAAGAAGGACACACTTATGTTATGAATGATGTATAATAATAATAAGAAGGACACACTTATGTTATGAATGATGTAAATAATAAGAAGGACACACTTATGTTATGAATGATGTATAATAATAAGAAGGACACACTTATGTTATGAATGATGTATAATAATAATAAGAAGGACACACTTATGTTATGAATGATGTATAATAAGAAGGACACACTTATGTTATGAATGATGTATAATAATAATAATAAGGACACACTTATGTTATGAATGATGTATAATAATAATAATAAGGGCACACTTGTTATGATTGATGTATAATAATAATAATAAGGGCACACTTGTTATGATTGATGTATAATAATAATAAGGGCACACTTATGAATGATGTATAATAATAATAAGGACACAGTTATGTTATGAATGATGTATAATAATAATAAGGACACAGTTATGTTATGAATGATGTATAATAATAAGAAGGACACACTTATGAATGATGTATAATAATAATAAGAAGGACACACTTATGTTATGAATGATGTATAATAATAAGAAGGACACACTTATGAATGATGTATAATAATAATAAGAAGGACACACTTATGTTATGAATGATGTATAATAATAATAAGAAGGACACACTTATGTTATGAATGATGTATAATAATAAGAAGGACACACTTATGTTATGAATGATGTATAATAATAATAAGAAGGACACACTTATGTTATGAATGATGTATAATAATAAGAAGGACACACTTATGTTATGAATGATGTATAATAATAAGAAGGACACACTTATGAATGATGTATAATAATAATAAGAAGGACACACTTATGTTATGAATGATGTATAATAATAATAAGAAGGACACACTTATGTTATGAATGATGTATAATAATAATAATAAGGACACACTTATGTTATGAATGATGTATAATAAGAAGGACACACTTATGTTATGAATGATGTATAATAATAAGAAGGACACACTTATGAATGATGTATAATAATAATAAGAAGGACACACTTATGTTATGAATGATGTATAATAATAATAAGAAGGACACACTTATGTTATGAATGATGTATAATAATAAGAAGGACACACTTATGTTATGAATGATGTATAATAATAATAAGGACACACTTATGTTATGAATGATGTATAATAATAATAAGAAGGACACACTTATGTTATGAATGATGTATAATAATAAGAAGGACACACTTATGTTATGAATGATGTATAATAATAATAAGGACACACTTATGTTATGAATGATGTATAATAATAATAAGAAGGACACACTTATGTTATGAATGATGTATAATAATAAGAAGGACACACTTATGTTATGAATGATGTATAATAATAAGAAGGACACACTTATGAATGATGTATAATAATAATAAGAAGGACACACTTATGTTATGAATGATGTATAATAATAATAAGAAGGACACACTTATGTTATGAATGATGTATAATGATAATAAGAAGGACACACTTATGTTATGAATGATGTTATAATAATAATAAGGACACACTTATGTTATGAATGATGTATAATAATAATAAGAAGGACACACTTATGAATGATGTATAATAAGAAGGACACACTTATGTTATGAATGATGTATAATAATAATAAGAAGGACACACTTATGTTATGAATGATGTTATAATAAGAAGGACACACTTATGTTATGAATGATGTATAATAATAATAAGAAGGACACACTTATGTTATGAATGATGTTATAATAAGAAGGACACACTTATGTTATGAATGATGTTATAACGAAGGACGCACTTTTAACTGTCCCCATGTCCCTTTTTTAAACCCAGGTATGAAACCTGTATAAAATGCATGGGTGTAACTCTGTAAACCCAAGTGATGAGACACGCTGAGTCTTTGCTTGTGTTGAATTTCTTGTGTCCTTGATGTTCAGCCAATTCTGTCCAGCCCTGAAATCACATAATCACATGGCTTATGCTTGTTTCCTATTTTAAAAAATAAAGTTAAAGCTATTAGGTACATTGTCAAACAGAGTTACACTCAACTCCAAAATTATTGGCACCCGTTCTGAAAACAAGCAGTAAAACAATAGCTCATCCTCCTTTCACAGTTTACTCTTGAACATATCAGAATGCTTTTATTTTGTCCCCCCCCCCCCCCCCCCCCCGCCCTACAATATAGCTCTAGTCCTTTTTACTTCTGCAGAATACTGGTTTCAAAATTATTGGCACCCCACATAATTGATATAGACAGTAACACTGCTGCGTCTCTTCCTGTCATGTGTAATAAGGTTGAAGATAGTTGGATAGTAGAATCTTGGACTTTACTTCATAGTTGATTTCGTCTCAAGTCCTGTGTTGATTCAATAACTTCATAGAAAAATATGCACAAATGTTAACGTCTTGGCTGAGTGATCAGGTTTTGAGCTAAAATAATCTGCACTCTCTGAAATAAAGGGTACTAAACTGTACCGTTGGTTGTCTCTGTGATGGTGCCCTTATCTTGTCTACCTTCACTATGTTTTAAAAAATTGCATATAGTGTACTCTTAAATCTTACGTACCTTAAATCTTATTCTAAAGGTAGATAGGTAGAGATACGTGTACCACAGAGAGTGGATAGTTCCTATCCATATACATTAACATTGCTCAAGAATGACAATTAGTTTGCATTTCTTGTAAATATACCTCAGGGTGCCAATAATTCTGCCAAATCTGTATTTCATTTAAGCGACAGGTTCTATACAGATTGTATCCATTCGGCTCTATCTGCTTTCTTGAAGATTTCGCCAGGCGAACTGCATCGAATTGTTGTGCCGAATGAACACAAAGGGGGAAAACACGCTGTGGACATTGAAACCCTTCCCCTCGATCACAAGGCCAAAGGAAAAGCGCTCGTTTGTGGATGAACGTGTCTGCACGTGTCCTCTTCCATTGAATCCGAAACCTGGAATGAAACAGTGACGTCTGTACAGTACATTCCCACGCGCGCACAATAAGCACTGACACACAAAGCCAAAACGAAAGAATTATTTCGTCGATTGAAATATTTATAGCCCTATGTGGACGTGGTTAGTTTTACATGGGGAGACGGGGTGACGTCATTATTCCTAGAGTACCTCTGGAGTTTGAGTCCTCTCCGAATCCGCCTTTACACCGAAGACGAAAAATGTACGGGGTTTTTCCTCCAGAAAGCGCTCACTCTCTTTTCTTCGTATCACCTCCCGACCAAAATCGAAACACGAAATACAAAATACACGTATAGAAATGCTCCAGTGCGTCAGAGAAGCGATATTAAGTACGCTATTGAGATCCTAGCACAGCTATAGCATACACACATGCTTCACATGGTATGGTCATGTGACCTACTAATGTATTTTTCTAATGATCGAGCGCAAATTGCGCAACAACAAGACCTACGACAAACACTTATTAATAAAGGTAAAAAAAAAAAACCAGAGATGAGTTGTTTTTCTTTTTAATGAGGTGTGAGGGGTACAGTATGTATGGAATGTATGTTTAGTACAAACATTGTGAAGACACTCCCATCTCTGTGGTTTATACCGGGATCGTTTATCCTGTACAAAACTGATCACGGTTACTACAGACGTCCTCGGGCAACATTACTGAAGATACATACTGTACGTCCAACAGAACTAATCCCATACGAGTAGTACTTACGGTATGCCCTTTACTCTGAGGTTTAACAGTCAATACAAATATCTCTATAATAGATATGTGGTGTTTTATTTATTTATTTATTTTTTTAAGGATGACGGGCTTGGTTGGAATGAAACCTGTATTCACACCGGCCCTTTCCGGATAAGACTGGACACCCCTGCTTTACGCTAAATAATTTGTAGATTACTGAGCAGCATGTTAATTATTGTCGGTATTGTTAAACAATATTTAAGCTCTCTGAACCGAGGAGGTTAATAAACAAGTCTTCTACGCCGGAAATATCCTCTAACTCACTGGAGGATCGGCCATTTGGGATCGTACGCTATATTTAGATTCTTTTCTGGTTTTCTGTCGAATTTGCTCCTAATTGTATGCTTTATAAACGCACTGCGTCTGTCTGCTTAGAGGACGTCTGGGGATTTGACCCTCTGACCTGTCTTATATTGAGTAGCTGACTGCATATAACCAGACATACACAAGTGCTTGCTGAAGAGACCTTTTTTTCTTTTTTTCTTTTTTTTTTTTAAAGCGCAGGTCTTTGTGGGATCGCAGTAAAGAAAAGACGAAGAACGGGGGAGGATGAAGAAAGGTTGTGGCCCGGAGTCGTAGTTTGGGTCGAAAGAGAGAGGTCAGCCAAAACAAAGAGCCTCCAGTGGTGCCGTTGTCCAAAGAAGACAGGAAGACGGAAACAATGCCGTGTTCTTCAGGCGTTCCTCCCCTCCGACACCCCCCGTCGTGCTCATCTACACGTGGGGGGCAGATCACCCGGCAGGCGAAACTCGGATCAAAGCCGCTCCTTTTTCTCAGGGCCACCAAAGATGCAGGGGGAAAGGAAAGTCAAAGGTCAGGCAAAACATTTGGAAAAGCCAAAGTCATCTCTCTTCTCTTCTTCATATCAATCACAGGGTTTCAGATCCACCTCCGTTCACCTCACCGAGCTTCATCTCATTTACGTAACAGCATGACTCATCCCCTTCTTCTGCCTCGTCATTGTGAAAACAAAAAGGCACTAAAAGCAGGCCTGAAGCCCAGCCCTTCAGGGAGCAGATGGGTTTTAATTCAACTAGACAACAGGTAAGGTATAAAACACTCAGGGTCGTGATGTTACAGGAAACTGATCAATAATCATCGACAGAGTGGTGGGATGAAGCCGAGCTACTGATACCACAGAGAAGTGGATTATTTTCCTATAACAGCATGTCTTCAAGTATTTTAATCCTCTAATACAACAGCAAGTTGCCAGTTAATTAAAAAAACAACAACCACCTGGCACTTTTTGTATCCATTTACAGATGCTTTTAACGGTGCGGGACGTTCTTTCACCAGCCTCTCTTGAACTTTTTTCCTTTCTTGAAGTTAATAAGACGAGAAAAAAAAAAAAGTCAAATCCGCCGTCCTGAAGAAAAAAGAAAATCTGTTTAAATGGAATGCGCTCCATGCAGGGGTGCGAAAACTACTGAGTAACGCTGTTTTAGAAGTAGAAGAACCGAGACCAAGGTCTTAAGCAAAAGTCAAAACGTGTTCACATTTAAACGCACTATACTGTAAGTATCCGGGGGTAAAAGTAAATATTTGAACTGATGACAAACGCACAATCCAGATGTTTGTGCAACATGAATCGAATCAAATTCGTTTTTAAGAGTA
>NC_071258.1:33428702-33441202 GCF_023375685.1 Ictalurus furcatus | reverse complement strand
GAGTGCAGGCCCGTGTTGTTGAAGTCTTTCTCTCTCTTCCTCTCTCACACACACACACACACACACACTCATGTTGTTGACACAGTGGATCGCACGTACGTACCAGTCACTTTATCACTTTTATGAGGCTGGATAATGTGACAGGGTGTGTTTTTCCACCACACATCACAGAAAAGAAAAAAAAACAACAACAACAACTGGCCCAAACAGGATGTATTGGTACTTGTGGTACTAGTTAATTTTACACCAAGTACACCAAATTCAGAGCACGCATTAACGGTTACCACGGTTGCTGTCGTTCAGATCGACTTTGTACTCTGATATTGGATTTTTTTTTTTTTTTTAAACACTGTAACCATAACAACGTGCTCACAACGGTGCTTGAAAGTTTGCGAACCCTTTAGAATACGCTATGTATGTGTGTAAATATGACCTAAAACATCGTCAGATTCTCATTTCCTAAAAGTGTGTCCTACAAGTAGAGAAAGGGAACCCAATGAGACAATGATATTATACTTAGTCACTTATTTATTGAGGAAAATGATCCAATATTCTTACATATCTGATGATGTTTTAGCTCAGATTTACGCAGAAATAGAGAAAATTCTCAAGAGTTCACAAACTTTCAAGCACCACTGTATCGGTTCTATCTGGCGGCTGTGGATCAGGTGGTAGAGCGGGTCGTCCACTAATCGTAGGGTCGGCGGTTCGATTCCCGGCCCACGTGACTCCACATACCGAAGTGTCCTTGGGGAAGACACTGAACCTCAGGTTGCTCCCGATGGCGAGCTAGCGCCTTGCGTGGCAGCTCTTTGCTCTTTGGTGTGTGAGTGTGTGTGTGTATGGGTGAATGAGAACCAGTGTAAAGTGCTTTGTAGAACCGCTACGGTGCAGACTGTTTAGCATTTATTCCTTTATGTATGGACACCCGTATATACGGTTGAAGTGACAATCAAGACACTCGAACTTGACTGATTCGTCAATTTGATTGGTCGGAGAAAAAAAAAGTCCAAAATGTCTCTTCAGACGGTTTGTTTACTGAGTCACGGATTCCCTTTCCTTTCCTATCTCTCAGCGCTGTCATGTGGAAAGTTCCTGCGATGTGTGACCCGACACTGCAATCTGCACAACATCTAAACTAGAGCACGGATTATTACAACGAGCGTTCTTGTAAACAAAAAAAACAACAACAAGCAACCCTAACTACAACCTGCTACTGCTCAGCTCCCAACAGTCTCAGACATAACCTGAAGGACGTTGTCGTCAGACATACCCTAGAAATAGCCTTTCAATTTCTAACAATAGCCTTGAACCAGATTTACGATGTTTGTTTAACTTAAGGTACGGCGTGTCCTACATCCTTTATGGTTTTATTAGCAGATCGTGCTCTATCTGTCTGTGTGAAACTTTCATTGTGCTGACGTGACCTGAATATAAACAATACAGCTGCAATGAAATCGTAATACTGATGCATGAGACATCAAGTTTGAGTAGTATATATCTATATATCTTAATTGTCACACATTAAAAAAAATACACTGCGGTGGAATGCATATCGTGGCCTGAAAGCTTTCTAAATGTGTGTATGATTTATCCGCCCTTTCGCACGGCCCCTATGTGACAGGCGTGATATGGATCGTGGCTGCTGGTGACGTATTATACGCGTCTCTATCAAGCAGGCCAGCAGTTGCAGTGGGCACAATCGGGAGTCTAGTTTCATTATTGTTAACGCAACCTGCCCCCGCCTTTTCCTCTCAGGGGAATCCCCAAGGCCATCGTTACATTATGAGCTCCAGTTATGAGAGATGGAGTCGATTAAACGCAAACTGTAGATGTCAGGAGGACAACCCGGCTGACGAGACAAAATGGCCGACGGAGCCAATAATACGGTCTCAGAAGAGGTCGGACAGATGTGTACGAGCACTGCCAGACATTCACAAGACAGCTAGAGTTTGAATAAAGTGAAGGTTTTTTTTTTTTTTTTTTAATAAATCCTACAATGGTGTAAAACAATAAATAAATCATGATTTAAAACCGAATATGAAGTATTTCTTTTGGTTACCTTAAATTGGGCCTCACTGATCAAGCTGGATATGACAGAATTTATTCGTAAATCGTTCGCGTGTGATAACGTCCGTTAAGTCGATTTCAGAACACGGCTAGAAAGGGTTACATCACGTGTGTTAATGTGATTTTATATACGGATCACACCGTCAAGTTTAATTCACTTACTTATGAGGCCCAGTGTGTGTTTTTTTACGGGTTCAATAATCCTGGTCTGACATATATTAGATGGCTAGTTAGAGTTCTCTGGGACAACTTTCCTACATTAGTTTGCTAACTAGTTAGCATAACTCATTTAGTTTAATGCCATCCATCCATCCATCCATCCATCTTCTATACCGCTTATCCTTTTCAGGGTCACGGGGAACCTGGAGTCTATCCCAGGGAGCATCGGGCACGAAGCGGGGTACACCCTGGACAGGGTGCCGATCCATCGCAGGGCACAATCACATATACACTCACACACCCTTTCATACACTACGGACACTTTGGACTCGCCAATCAGACTACCATGCATGCCTTTGGACTGGGGGAGGAAACCGAAGTACCCGGAGGAAACCCCCGCAGCACGGGGAGAACATGTGAACTCCGCACACACAGGGCCACGGCGGGAATCGAACGTGCTAACCACTAAGCCACCGTGCGCTTAGACAACACGGGTAGTGATGACGAATATTTGGAAAATGTAGCTATAAAATGTCTTCTTTTAACATGTGATAATAAAAAAAGTCAATTTCCCACAGCAGTATGTTCACGTCATGATTTGCGCAGACTCGCGACTGACCGCGTTATCTGAAACTCAGAAACTTTGAAGGAATGGTTTCATTTTCTACACAGGGTATAACACGACGGTGTAGAACGAATCGAGCGCTGCTGGGAATCGGCCAGATTCCAGTCTTTAATGAGTCCAACAGACGACGGAAACCTTTACACAAAGATTCCCTTTAGAAAGAGGTTTTCAGCAGGGATTCGAACTCTGGCGAATGCACGTACATTTTCGTCAACCCCGATTCAAACTCCAACCAAGCAGAGCGTTTATCGCAATTTAACAGCCAGTGATGTAGGAAATAACACACTTCCAGCTCATGCTGAGAAGCTGACGAGGGAGTGTTGAAATCAGTCGTTAAATGGGAACGGCGGTTTCTTCCAAATCGTACAGAGAGACATGACGCACTGGTCATTTTTCATCTGTTCAGTCAGGACGTGTCCAAAACGCCAACACACACACACACACACACACACACACACACACACACACCACTGGGATAAATAGAAAAACTGCATTACATGATACAATGCCATCATTACAGTAGTTATTAATAAATAACTTGAATTAAACAAACAAACAAATATTAATAACAGGCTTTTTTTTTTTTTTTAGAGTTTTACAATAGAGATAACAAATAAAGTTACAATGCACTGAAATATTAAATATGTAATATATTAAATATAATAACAAAACATTTTTTAAATACAATTTTTAAATACTCCGTATGCATTTACTCGTCTGGCGAGATTTGTTTGGATTTTTCACATCGTCTCTTACATCCCGATACACCACAATATCACGCCGTGATCCTCCATCCTTGTTTTAAAGTTCTAATACAATAGATTTACGTGCATCCGAGATCAAAAAACACTTTAACGTGCTCATAATTTAAACTGCAGCGTTACCTTTTTCCCCCCAGTGTCACAAACGACTCGTTCAATGATCCGTTCTAAAGGATTCGTTCTAAACTCCGCCTTTCAGAGAGCATACTCTGCACTGATTGGTCAGACGTCCCAGTCTGTCGTGATCGGTCTACCGCTGTCAGCCGATGAAGATCAGAGGCGGGGCTTTTTGTTACAAACCTCCGTAGGTCAGTACAGGAAGTAAAGTCTGGAATCACTAACGACTCGATTCAGCTGTTCAGAATCGATTCCTTCTTTTAGGAGTCGATAACTCCGTTTGTCGTCCGCTTTGATTTTTGAAACTTTTTACATTCACAAACATCTACGTATATAACACACTACATGGAAAGGAATGTTTGAAAAACCATAACAGGTGCACGTTAAGATCTATTTTCAGGCCAGTCGCTTGCTTTGATTTTCCTTCTAAGCTCTCGGGGGTTGTGTAAGTTTCCCTCTGAGTTGTTTTTGCGCTTCAAGTGGCCACATCGAGCTTGTTTTTCCACCTCCCGCGCTCCTCGCACACAGAGCTGGCACTACAGCAAAACACGGTGACCTTTCAGAGATAGACTGCCAAAATGTCAACATCTTGTTTTTTAAAAAACACATTTTTATTTACTTTCTCTTTAACTTGTTCGTTTTCCGCGAGCGCTCCCGGAAGGCCGCGATGACCTCCGTGCCTGTAAGCGAACCGCGTCGAGTGCTGCGAGAGGACGGGAAATAAAGACCTCCTTCATTAACAGGCAAGGACACGAACGCTTGTGCAACCTCATTAGAAACCGCACGCCACGCCGGTACACTTTAACTCGCTGAATTTGTCATTAAAACGACGGATTAAAGACCGGCGGCCTCATCTTTCCTGTCTCGTTTGTACGCCGTGTTGGAGATGAGGTCATGTGGAAAAGCTCGACGTGGCCTGCTTCTCACTTCAAACGAGAGAAAGAAGGAAGGAGAGATAAAAAAGATCAGAGAGAGGGAGAGAGAGGAAGCTTTCTGAACGCACAGATATCATTTCTGAAAATAAAGTCAGCCTGGTTTGTGTGACACACACACACACACACACACACACACACACACACACACACGCTCCCAGGCTATTTTCACATAATCTGCCCACAAAATGTAAACACAGCCATGGCGTCATATAAAAACAGGAGTGTTTTTCTCGCATCCTTCCTCCACAATCACATTTATCTTGTCCTTTAAACACACACACACACACACACACACACACACACACAATGCCATGTGACGATTATCATGATCGTACATCATTTTATATTGTTATTGTGAGCAACCATGTCTGACAGAAGGTTTCCTGAGTAGATAGCGAGCCATAAAAAGGATTGAAAGACAAAAAGATATATAAAGGAAATCCACTGTACAGGAAGTAGAGCGGATTTCTTTTATATATTTATAAAATAAATAGAATACCACCACTCCCCCCCCCCCCCCGACGACCCCCCCGACCCCCACAGCTCGTCGTGTTACAGACAAACCATGACGCTCGAGAAACTCCTCTGTCCCGAAGACCGTTACAAAGCGCTGACACTGGAGACTCCTTCCATTCGATCCGTCTTAAAGAAACATACCCTTACGGAAAACCTTCAAGTGCACGCTATATACTTCCCTTCCTTATCGAATGAGCTGTTGCTATAGGAACAACAATACGGTATATCAGAACTACCGTCACGACCGTGACACTTTCTGAGCCAATCAGGAACGAGGCGGCACGTGGACGAGGTGTGATGTTTTTTTTTTGCGATTTGTAACGAGTGTGTGAAAAGAAGATGCTTTCATATCATGGAAATTGAGTAAAAGGTACTTGTTTGTAATTACACTCGGGTATATCGCGAAACGCTCTAGTTTTACAACGTAATGAAGTTTAATGACCAGAACGCTCGGAGCGATGCTAATAAGCGAGGGCGGGACTGCTGAACTGTTTCTACGCTCCTGTCCCCTCTGGCTACACCGAGCCCATAAACAGATCATAAAACAGGAAGAGCTGGACGTTCTCGTTCTCATTCAGCGCATTTGTTCTGGCTACTCGTGGACGTTTTTGTTTTTATGCACTAATCCCGTCATCGGGACACTCTGCTAGTTTCAACAAAAAAAAAAATCGCATTTCCAAAAGCTTTTTTTTTGGTTTTGTTTGTTTTTGTTTTGTTTTTCATTGCGAGAACAGAATGCTTTGTACCGGTTTTATCTGCTTCAATCTGTCCTCTCGTGTCATTTGACCCTGGTCAGGATGTTCTCCCAGCTTTTGGCACAGCTGACAGGCTTGCTGAGATAATTTATACGAGACTTATCGTGTAATCATATTTAATATCCGTAACAACGTTTAATTCACTTGGGAAATTTTCCCTCTTGGGCGTATCGAACCTCTCCCTCGTGTGTCGTCGTTGGACAAGCATGCTGTGGGGCGGAGCCTCAGAGATCCACCTGGACTGCCGTTCTAGTCGCCAGTGTGATCCGGCACGACTCAAGCGTGTGCTTCCAAACACTCAGGCCAATGCATGTCTTTTTGGCAGACGGGGAATTCCAGGTGGATTACCTAAAAGTGAACTCCACCTGAGTGGAGCCTCATAAGTTTATTTAACACTACGCATTCCATGATTGTCCCAATGATAATACAGTTAGAAGAGGAAATGAAGACTATTATGTGTGCCAAAGCACTTTGAAATGGACTATAATTCGGCTTATTTTAACACCGAAGTTAAGAAAGGAGCTGATTTTAGGGTTGGGTTAGCGGTTAGGATTTGGGCCTGCTAACTGGAAGGTCGTGAATTCAAATCCGAGCATGACCAATCTACCACAGCTGGGTGCTTGAGGGAGACCAGTAACCCTCAACTGCTCAGCTGCATCCTGTTTCTTTGGATAAACACGTCAACTGAATGAGCGAGTCAGTGGAATATCTTGGAATTTCAGGCTTGAAATGGTTACAAATGATATCAGGTTTGTTTGATAATAATCGCATGAGGAGAATAGTTGGTCTTTTTCCAATCTTCAACTGACGCACCTCAGATTTCTCTGCCTCAGATTCCTGTTCTTGGCTGACAGGAGAGGAACCCGATGTGGTCTTCTGCTGCTGTAGAACAGCTTCCTCGTGGTTCGGCGTGTTGTGCTTTCTGAGATGCGTTTTTTTTGGTTATACCGAGTTCTTATTTGACTTACCGTATAGACGTCCAGTCTGGCGATTCTCCTCTGATCTCTCTCAGCGACGAGACCTTTCCGCCCAAGGCTCTGCCGCTTGCTGGATGATTTTTGTTTTTCGCACTGTTCTGTGTAAACTCTCGAGCAGTGCTCTCCAACCCTCTTCCTTGAGATCTATCTTCCTGCAAGTTTCATCGCCAACCGAAATCGAACACAGCTGTTATAGTTGATCGAGAACTTCTTAAGGTCGACGATTAGATCAGGGGTGTCCGATCTTATCCGGGAAGTTCCGGTGTGGGGGCAGGTTTTCATTCCAACCGAACCATTCCAACACCTGAGTCTATTGAGAGTCAAGATCAACTGATTAAACAGGTGGAATCGGGTGTGGCTCCTGCTTCATTGGAATGAAAACATGTACCCTCAACGGCCCTTTGTGGATAAGATTGGACACCCCTGGATTAGATGGTCAGGTGGGCACCATTATGGTTGGAGATGAAGTCTTCAGGAAGGTAGGTCTCCAGCCATGCCACGGTTAAAATCACTGAACTCACACGTTTCTCCATTCGGATGTTTGACGTGAAGATGAACTGAGACTCTTGACTTGTTTCTGTGTGACTTTATGCACTGTCCTGCTCTCACATGATTGGCTGATTGGATAAGTGCATGAATTAGCACGTATGAGTGTTTACAAAACTAGGGCATATTCACATCGCAACCTGCTCTGCTTAAACTGCTGCTACGGTGAACATCAAGTCTGAGGGTATTGCCCTTATGAACTTCATTATTTACTCTTAGTTCCTGGCTTCGAGTGCTGATTACCGATGTGTCAGTCTTCACCTCTGGGTTTTCCCCTGAAGAGAAGAAGAAATATCGCGGTGCTTAACGCCACGAGGGAATGGAGAGAGACCGAATAACAACCTGTCCTCACACTGTCTCAGCAGGCCTGCTGGCGATGGGAGCTCTGTCTTTTCCGCTATTAAGCTAATAGGAAATCTGAGCATGCCAGATCATCGCTGATGTTTTTATTCCTTCACGGGTGTGGCGGGAAAAAAAGAAGACGCTTGGAACAGAGATGCAGAAATTTTATGCGTTATGGCTCCTCTGTCTCTTCCCTCAGGCCAGGCGTGCAGTGACAGCAGAGAAGATTCTCCTCCATTACGCTCTGCACGTCCACTGAAATAGCATGGGAATTAAATCACAAGTTTACGCCATGTCAGAACTGCAGTAATTACTAGGTTGTGACTCGTACAACCATCCATGACTTTATCAAACTTGACGTGACAGTCGACGTCACATTATAAACAAACACGACTGAAATGCGCCTCAGCCACAGCGTACAGATGATGGAAAATTCCACCCTGAGCTACTTTCTTAGTTTAAACTACATGCTAAGATCTCTCAACATCTCTACCTAAAGACAGTAAAAAACGCAGCAGCACTTTAGTCCTTTAGCTCTTTCACGTCCTTGTCTACACACTAGGCTCAAATGGATCAGCTACAACTTTAATGCTAACAATGCAACCAATTCCATCGCATTCATCATCTCGTAGCTCGCTAACTAGCCGAGCTGAGGCCCTGCTGTAACTCGGAGCAAACGCATTTTATATCCCAACTGCATTCTGGGACTTTGAATCCAATGTTTTCTCTGTCTCCACTACTTCTACGCTGGACCGCACACAACCTCTAACAAGAAAAATACATCACCCAAATTAGCATCGCTAAGCACATCACGTAAATATTTCAATATAATCTTATTTCACGCCTTTCAAGCTGGAGTTTTCCTTTAATCGTCTTCTTCGTGACACAATACGCTGTACTTGCCGTATTAGATTGTAGGATTGACCTTTCTCTTAAAAAAAACCAACAACCAACCAAACAAACAAACAAACAAAAAAAACCAGTGAAAGATCCTAATGTTTATCTGAACACTTCTTGCTAGCCAAATTTGGGTTGATTGTTGAGTGCGTGTAAATATTCTGAGACCCCAGCCACGGTTCATTTTAGCCTCCTGAACAAAATGTTCAGTACAGCACCTCAGAGTTGTTTACACATTATCATTACCATTATTTCATTATTGTGATCTGATCAAATAAATAAAATAAAAAAACAAACAAATATAAAAAAAAAATTAGCTCCCTGCTAGAGAGTCTAGGTACAAAAGAAACTTACAGGTCTTGTGTGCCCCCTTGTGGTGGGCAAGAGTACAGTACAGTAAAACAATTTAAGAAGGGAAAGAAAATGTTGACATTTACAGAACGGATGATTAACAGTGACGTCATTATTATTTATATTCTCGGTAAAACAAAAAAATGTGATAATTTACATAAATTGCCTAATAATAAAAATATATATATATATATATAAAACGATATAATGATAATCAGAGAAACTAGTCTTACAAATACCAGACATTATGATTTATTATTTATTTTTAATCATTTTGATGAATAAATATCATACTCACACCTGCAAATAGAGCAAACATAAACCCTATTTTGATTTGTTTATATGTTTTTTCATCTGCGTCTGAAATACGCATCAAGATTAAAAGTTTGCACACAATTATCTAGAATGTCTTAGCATTACAATTTCCTTCACAGGAAGCTAGAGGCCCAAACCTGTTCCAGCACTGTGATGAACTGGAACACTGACTGCACACCTTTTTTATTTATTTATTTATTTATTTTATCTTGTTCAGTGTAGAGTATTGACGTGTCATTTATATGAAAAAAGTACAATCTCAGTATTATTTTGGAATTGCTGGTTGAAAGATAAACTCGCTGTGCTGAACACCTTTTAATAAATAAATAAATAAATAAATACGTAATGCTTGGAATAAAACTGGAATCTGTATATTAATGTTATTATTATGTTAGGGAAGTATTCCATAAAGGTCAATATATGAGAGTTCCTCCATCCATCCATTTTCCATACCGCATATCCTACACACGGTCATGTGGTGTCTAGAGCCTATACCAGCGCCAACCCGTCACAGGGCACAATCACACACATTCACACACTATGGGCAATTTGGAAATGGCGATCAGCCTATGACTGTTTGGACTTTGGGAGGAAACCGGAGTACCTCCAAAGCACAGGGAGAACATGCACACTCTGAGCACACGGCGCAGAGGCGGGAATCGAAACCTCAACCCCGGAGTTTCGAGGCAAACACGCTGTGAACCCCCACAAATGTAAATGTACATGTGCACCCAACAGTTCCTCTGTATTTTTTTAATTTTATTTTATTTTGTTTTGTTTTTAAAGTGGAATTGTCTGCATTTCCTGTCTTCAAGGAGAGACTTTTGATCTGTTTCACAAAAAAATTGGGTGTTTTTAAAGACACCCCTGCTGCTGCAAAAAAAAAAAAAAAAAAACCCCAATAGAAAATATCACAGAAATTATAATGGTTTCCACTACAAATACCATTACAAACCATCAGCTAACCGTTAAAACCACTACCATTATTGGTCCTTAATGGTACCCACTAGACATAACATGCCACCAATAGAAGGCAACACATTACCAGTAGAGACCCACTACACTTTATATTAAAACCAATACAACTCCCATTACAACCATTACGAATTCTATGAGGGTTTATATTGTTTTTGTTTTTGTTGTTGTTTTTTTCCAGCTGGGACCGAACTATCTCTTTATTTATCGATTTATTTAATTGTTAGTTTTTTTGTGTGTGAGTTGTACCATTATTCGTTGTCAAGTTTATGCTTGTATGATGCCTTATTTGAAAAAAAAATATCGTATATGAAACAAACATGGCGTCTGTTAACCGCCGCTTTGTTCGCGCACTTCCGCTTCCGGTTGCGTGCTGACGCGTTTCCGTGTTTGAGCTGACGCGGCGTTAAGAGTCGTTCCTATACTCACTGAGCGGCTACGTGTCAGTCTTCTTCCACCCGTCAGCAGACCCGCACACAGAGCCAGACGCAGCAGGAGCAGAAGTAATGGCACCGAAAGGAAGTAATAAGCAGCAGTCCGAGGAGGATTTACTTCTGCAGGACTTCAGCAGGAATCTTTCGGCTAAATCCACCGCACTGTTTTACGGAAACGCGCTCATCGTGTCCGCCATTCCCATCTGTGAGTGTGGAGCTCTGCATGCTACAGCACGGCTAGGATCATTACTGCTAGTTTATTACAAATAAATATATACACACACCAATAAACAACTCGGGGTCATGGTATCTGTTCTACTTGTATTATTTTTTATTTGTCAGGGTAGTTAGCAAAGTTCATTAGAACATTCAATTATAACAGTATACTCAGCGCGTGCATTGATCACTTCCTGTATTCCCTGTGCTCTACATATGGGGAATAATAATAATAATAACAATAATAATAGCATGCAGTGCAGAGTTACACTAATCTGATCAAAGTGAAATTTGCTACACAGTTTGGTTGTGAAATTGATTTTCAGACTCGACCCTTAACCCATTCTTATTTTATTTATTTATTTTTTCCTCGCAATTTGTCAACTTTTTGGCTCGTATAACATATATATAAAGTGCCGAAATATCAGCTGACATCCATATTTTAGGAGCATCTTTGGTCATGAGAAGTGTTTGTTTTTTTTCCTTTGTGTGTGTTTACTGTTCCTCAAAGTCTGATCATCTCGAATATCATCATGTCGTTTTGTCTCGGTTGCACAAAGTCGATAAGACCGTCCGTTGATACGAGTGTGATGCGCGATATTAGGACCGTATAAATGTTCAAGGTGTGCTGAATGGTGATTTTTCTTCTCTCTCCTATTCACCCCCCCCCCCCATCTATCTCCTGACAGGGCTTTTCTGGAGGATCTGGCACATGGACCTGGTGCAGTCGGCGGTTCTGTACGCCGTCATGACTCTAGTCAGCACGTACCTGGTGGCATTCGCTTACAAGGATGTGAAATTCGTCCTCAAGCACAAGTATGAGCCTCGTCCGGTTTATCTTTAAGGATGAGACGTTAAACCGAGGTCCTGACTCTCTGTGGTCATTAAAAAAAAACATCCCAGGACACTTCTTGTAAAGAGTCGGGGTATAACCACGGTGTCCTGGTGAAATTCGCCCATTGGCCCTTCTCTGTCATGTCCCCCTAATAATCCCCATCCCTGAATTAGCTACATCACTCTCTCCTCTTCTCCACTAATATCTGGTGTGTGGTGGGAGTTCTGGAGCACTATGGCTGCCGTCACATCATCCAGGTGGATGCTACACACTAGTTGTGTTTGAGGAGACCCCCTACCCCAATACAATGTAAAGCACTTTGAGCGCTAGAAAAACGCTGTATAAATGTAACTATAAATCTTTAAGATTATATACACAGTGATGTGTTTACTACTCGTCTCTGTATAAAACCCACAGCCCCCGATTGAACTAATCTCCAGGACCAGCGTTGGAGAACCCGTGTTTGAGGTGTGAGATGGTGGCGCTGTGTTAAATTGATGTTCTGTTTTTTTTTTTTTACCCCAGGGTCGCTCAGAAACGTGAAGACGCCGTTTCCAAGGAAGTGACCCGCAAACTGTCCGAGGCCGACAACCGCAAGATGTCTCGCAAAGAGAAGGACGAGAGGTAAAATTATCGGGAAAAGCTTCGTTTCAATACAGGACCGGGTAACTACA
>NC_071258.1:33348702-33423702 GCF_023375685.1 Ictalurus furcatus | reverse complement strand
AAAAATACGCCTCAACGTGCTATTTTAACGCTGTCCAATCATTTTAAAATCATTTTTAAATACGCAACACGAAACGTGTTTATTCAGAAGACAGCGTTTAGTTGCTTCGGTTTGTCAAACGACTCAACTGCGCATGCGCGAACAAAACACAGGGATGAACTATACTGAAAAGGTTATCCGGTACATATCAGTTCATTTAGTCTGCCCTCTATTTCAAAATAACATCTTAAGGGAATGTGATAAACATTTGTATTCGAATCCAGTTATCGGATTATTATAACAACGGATTATTAGTCTGCATGTAGACGTAGCTATTGAATCCGGTTGAGCTTCGTCCTAATGAGTAAACGGAAACGGATGAAAAAAAAATCAACACACACAGGAAGACAGCAGTGAAAGCTCTCGCTGTGTGTGCCGCTTGTTCAGGATGCACTATTTACATATTTAAAGTTTATTCTACAATGCTGTATATCTGGAATATAATTTAAGGAGTCCTGATTAGCAACCGTTAAGTGTATCTGACTTTGTTATCGCACTCTTTTTTTTTTTAATTATTTTTTTTTTTTTATATAGCTCAGAAGCCATTCGGTTTTCTGCCAAAAGCGCAATGTGATCAGTGTCACACTATTCAAAAGCAAAAAACAAACAAAAACAGGCCTTCTTTAATCAGATGCAATTACTAATGCAGGCTTTCGCTAAACAGGCAAAGAGCGGTATGGATGTGTGTAACGGGACGCCTTGTTCCTCTTCAGTTTATGGAAAGTGAGGCTGTAGTTCTCCCGCTCGAACAGCAGGGGGAGACGTGCTCCACACCTCCGTTCTGTACAATCGGCAGGTCTCCGGTATGTCCCTTGGGTCACAGCTCACCGAGCAGAGGACATGTCAGGGTCGGGACGCTTCCGAGGTCAGAGCAGGGCATCATCAGCTCGGAGCACCACGCTCCCTTGCTACGTGACGGTTTGTGATTTCGTGCGTAGTTTTTCAGATTGTCAGACGGCGGTTGTCGTCATGGTGACGCGTGGCTGTCGAGTTAGTAAGGGGAAGGGGGCATGCACAAACAAGGACACGAGCGAGGCAAGGCGAGGCGAGTTGAGGCTCTCTCCCAGACTCCTACCAGAGAGCAAACCCAGGAAGAGGAGGTGGAGGAGGAGGAGGAGCAGGAGGAGAGAGGTGTTCAGATCAGGAAACACACCCACCGGGATGATGTCACCCAAAACCCCTACGAGCGATAGTCCTTCTTACTGTACGGCCTGTTTCCAAGTATGTGGTCGATTTCAGTCACTACATGGGACGTCATCTTGGGTAGAACCTGAGCGAGGAACATGAGAATACTTCTAGGACACCCGAGATCTAGAACTTTTAAATGCATTTGTTTGTAAAAACGAGAAGAGAAAATAAACAACAACAAAGCAGAGCTACCGTTACTACGTTGTGTTATTTATTCCTCTCACACCACGGCAATTGGTCAACGATTGCAATTTTTTTTATCGATTAAACAATGTCATGCTTTTTTTTTTTTTTTTATCCATTTGTGGTTACATTTAATGCCGTGGGATGTCCGTGAAGCTAGTTAGTTCCTGTTCTCGCTTACTTTATAGCAGCTATAAAGAGTCGTTTCTCTCTCTCTTGCAGTTAATGATAAAAAAAAACAAAAAACAAAATCCAGCTTGTCATGTTACTGAGAAACCACCAAGCGCGAACTCCTCTGTCCTGAAGATGTCGGAGATAGATATCTCCTGATACAAAACATCACCATTTCAACAACACTTAAAGAGCAACGATTCAAATATTACACAGTAATTTGTTTATCTGAAGGAACATTTATCGAGTAGGTATTTTTATATGGAAAGGTCTGGTTGGGAATCTATCGTGGAGTATAGATGACGTAGATACAGTCATGAATGTGTGTTTGTGTACTGACCTGAATGGCTCCCAGGTTTTCTGTTAGCTGTTCTGGGTTGGAGGTTCCTAGGAGAACCGAACTCACTCCTTCGTTCCTCAGGCACCAGGCTGAATGGACAAAACAAACACACACACACATTTTGTGAGTTATGAGATGACTGCCGTATCTTGGCGCATGGTGGTTAGCACGTTCGCCTCACGCCTCCAGGGTCGGGGGTTCGATTCCCGCCGCTGCCCTGTGTGGGCGGAGTTAGCATGTTCTCCCTGTGCTGGAGGGGTTTCCTCCGGGTACTCCGGTTTCCTCCCCCAGTCCAAAGACATACACGGTAGACTGATTGGCGTGTCTAAAATGTCCGTTGTGTATGAATGGGTGTCTGAATGTGTCCTGCGATGTATTGGAACCCCGTCCAGGTTGTTCCCCATGCTCCCTGGAATAAGCTCCAGGTTCCCCGCGAACCTGTAGGATAAGTGGTATAGAAGATGGATGGATGGATGGACTTCCGTATCTTCTTGAGTACTGAGCCCTACACTTACGCCTGCTGTTCTGGGAGTGAACACTAGGGGCTGCAATAGAGCTAAAAATGCAAGACTGGGCAAAACGATGTTTCCTAAATCCTTAGTCCGTCTGTCTGCTCTTAGTTGCAAATCTGCCAGTTGGTTAAAGCAGAGACATGGAGATGGGACACTAGGAAATGTTCTTTCAGGAACGTCTTTACTTATATGCAGGACAGCTATTACCCACAGAGAAATGAAATGGTTCCTCGTGGGTTCTTCGGATGGTTTCGGGTTCTAGCTTTCCAAAGGGGAACTACTGTTTTACTCTCAGTTTGACATGTAGTGTGTAATGTACAGATATGTCTTCAAGTATCATGATATGTTTATTTATTTATTTTTTTTGGTCATTGCAATCCACCCCTAATTTACGGAAGCCCGTTTCCACCACGAAGGAAAAGTTTTCAACGATTGCGAGTTCAAATCTCGCAATTTTGAGACCACGTCCCACAATTCCGATTTTTTTCTCTCGCAATTGCGAGAACATATCACGCGATTTTGACTCTTTTTTTTTTTGAAAGAAAAAAACCGCAATTACGAATTTAAATCTCACAATTCTGACTTTTTTTCTCTCGCAGTTTTGACGCAGTGCCTGAAATATGACTAACTTCAGGCAGCGAGCGCACGTTAGCGTCTGGATTTCCTCGTCTTGACTAGCCGATGAGTGTTGTTCTTACTTCACATAGCCTCTTTATAGAGAATGATTGACACTTTGTCTGTGCGTTCTTTGTAACTCAATAAATGTCGAGTAGACGTCTAAATTGTGAGGGGGAAAAAAAAATCTTTATATTGCATGATATAAAGTCAGAATTAACGGGGCTCCCAGACTAATTGGTGGATTAAAAGCCCTCACTAATATTTTCAGGATCTTATCCATTTTCGTAATATCCTGTTGTTGTTTTTTGTTTGTTTGACGTGAGAACGAGGTACGTTGTGATCAGGTTTGATACGAAGTAGGACAGGATGACAGAGCGACTCTCACCCACAGCCAGCTGTGGCAGAGTGCAGCCGAGCTTCTCAGCTATATGAGCCAACTCCTTCAGCTTAGCCTGCTGCTTCCTCCCATCCTCACTCATGATCTTCTCCTTCAGCCACTGGTACGACTGAAACCGAGAAATAAGCGAGATGTGTGTGAGAAAGACAGACTTGTTAAAAAAAATCTTTAAAAAAGGGAGGAAAAAAAAAAAAGCTTGTGATCGAGCAGCTCTGTTTAGAACGTGAATGAGAACCGGAACTAACTAACATTATATGTTATTACTAAATGAACTAAACAAATATGATGCGTTCTTTAATTAATAAAGAGTTGATAGCACTGGCTTTGGCGAACATATCAGGATCCGTGTTACAGGAGTAGTGTTTTATTCCTTACATAAGCTGCGTTCAAGCCATGTCGTAATTACGCCGTTCGCGAGATTCCTCGTAGAACTTGTAATCACAACTTGTAGACTAGGAATTTTCGGAGAGCTCGTACTTGTAACGATAACGATAATGCTAATGAGTCTTTATTAATCACGTGTACATTACAGCACAGTGAAATTCTTTTTTTCTTCGCATAGCCCAGCATGCTAGGAGGTCGGGGTCAGAGCGCAGGGTCAGCCATGATATGGCGCCCCTAAGGGCCTTGCTCAAGGGCCCAATAGTGGAAGCTTGGCAGTGCTGGGGCCTGAACCCCCGACCTTCTGATCAGTAACCCCGAGCCTGGCAGCGCTGGGGCTTGAACCCCCGACTTCAGCAGTAAAACGTATTTAAGTAGTTATCTCGTAATATTTTTGTGCTACAATCCGTATAATTGACTATTATTAAAGTCTTAATAATGCGAGATTAATCCGAACCTAAACGAAAGACATACACTACAGTGTAATGTAATTTTGCACACACGGATTCACACGGAGGACGTGACCAGTTCCGAGCGGAACGTCCTGGTTCTCATCTAGCAGTTACGGTATTTCCCACACGGCGTGAACGCAGCCGTATTTCAGTGCTCGTTTCATTTCTTTTGTGTACCTTCATCGATGCCCTAGAGGATTCTGGGATGCCATTTTCATACTTTCCGCTGATGATTCCACAGGCAAGAGGGGACCACGTCATGGCTCCTACACCTACAGAAGACAGAAGACCGGATGAATTTCCAGCTCCAGACAGATGGAGAATAAACGGGGGGAAAGGAAAGAGGAGATGAATGATGGACACCTGCCTATCTTGTGGTAGAGCTCAGGCAGCTGCACCTCCACTTTCTCCCTCTGAAAGAGGTGATACTCGGCCTGTTCACACACCGGGGGGATCAGGTTAAACTGCCTCGCCACAGAGTACGCTTCCTGTCCCGAGAGCGAGCGAGAGAGAGAAATTACAGCATTAATAGTCGATCTTTTCTCTCTTTTAATGTGCAAATGTTCCATCCAGCTGGTGGCTGCTAATTGCTTTCCAGATATATACACGCACTCCTGCAAGTGTATCATTGATGCATCGCCTGCTGGGATCTGATGCAGGGGTGTGTGCTCGTGTAGGAGGGACGCTATTTGATGTGACGCTAAAAAAGCCTGGCTGATCGCTGTAGCACAAATTACATGTCATTACCGCATCTGCCTCGCCAGACTGCGCCGGCCGCACCGAACGGCCCCACTGATCCCGCCATTTATTAACCCGTGAATTAATGACGCGGGCTAAATTACAGTACTCTCCTCTCAACCAGCTCCCCCTGACAGCGAGACATGCCGTAGATCTGTCATTAGCACGCACAGTATTAACGCGCGTCCAGATAACAAAAGGAGTGTTGCTAAAAACACGATAACACCAGGGCCGTCTCCGTGCCCCCTCATTCCGCACATCAAATCAGGGGTTGTTTTTTTTTTTCAAACGTTCTTTTCGGAAGACGGCGCAACAAATTGTCCTCCTCCTCTCTTCCTCCCAGGCAAGTCGACGACAAACCTCTGACCACGTAGCTGGAGGTTCGAGTCGGATTTCTGAGTAAGTGCTGTACGTAAGATTTATGGATCAAATGCCAGCATGTACAGGTGAGCTTTAAGACCGGATCTGAATTCTAAAATGGTATCTAATAGCTAGTGGTAAGCTAGGTCTAAGAGGGGTGTAAATGGAAAATGTCCAGAGTTGTAAACACGAGCTTGGAGCAAGCGAGTTTTCAACTGGATTCTAAAACGAACGGGATCGCTCAGGTTCTCTAATCCTAGATAGTGTATAGAACTGCACCGAATATACCGAGAAGCCTTGAATTTCAAATAAATAAATAAATAAAAAGGAATAAAAGTGAATAAAAGTGCATGGAGGTTGACTGAAAGATGCTTACCATAATCTCCATGGCTGTCCATCGCGACGTCCCCCAGTACATAGCCATCCCCTGGTTGATCACGTGCGTCATCGCCCTCACGATCTCTACCGAGAGAAGAAGAAGAAGAAGAAGAAAAAAAAAAACGTACGTTTGATAGAATTCCTTTAACGTTATGGCTTTACGAAACAATCCGAGGTGTCGATACTTTACTCGACGGTCCAAGCTCTTCGATGTACTTTAAGTACGAGTGTAAAAGTGCAAGAAAGATCGGCAGAAGAAAAAGCCTCAGACCACACACCGATTTTAGCTACAGAACGGCTTCTTCGCTCCCTCGTCATTCCAAGCTTGCGTATGAAATAGCACTTGATCCAGCGCATACCGTTCTTTTGTATCGTATTATTGATTTATTCTCCCCATATCTGTTCTCGACTACATAATGTACATATTACGACAAAGTCATAAAATCCTACTGTGCGCTACCGTGGATCTAATCTATTTCATCGATTTAGATGCACCTGTTGCACTCGAAAGAATGAAAGGAAGCATGCCCACGGAATGAAGGATAAGCTGACCGAGCACACATCCGCTACACATACAGCTCACTTTAAGTACTGTTCAGAATCTTAACTGTAAAAATGCCTCAAATGGCCTTAATACTATATTTTCTGAGCTGTTTACAAAAAATATCGGGTCACGTCAAACTATCAGACTCACTCGAGGTCTTATCGTGCAAGAAACGTGGGCTTAAGTTCAAGGTCCGATTCGTGTGTAGCTGAGACACGCCTCTGTTTTACTCAAGCTCCGCCCCCCTGCCCCCATGCGTAACTCAGAGGTCTGGATACTGATGAGAACAGTTTCAGGAATAAATCCTCACTGCGTAGAGTTAACTCACTCTCAGCGAGTAAAAACGGATTCTGAGAGCCGAACCCGGACCCGAACCTGTAGCTGTCGGAGAAACGCCGCACTGCAGACTCAGTATTGCTTTAAACATATTATTCACATACATATTCATACGACTGTTAGGGTTTATGTTTTAACTTTAGGGAACCGTACTGAAGGAAGCAGGTAAAGGAGTGTGTGTGTGTGTGTGTGTGTGTGGGCAGGCAATGTGGAGTCCAACAGATCAGTAGGGACTGCAGGATGAGCTCTATGGGAGGCTTTTATTTATTTATTTATTTATTTTTTATTATTAATTAATTTAATTTATTTATTCATTTTCATATGATTCATTTTCATGTGATTCATTTTCATGTGATTCATTTACATGTGATTCATTTACATGTGATTCATTTACCTTTTCTCTTCTCTTTAATATGCATCTCATACCCCCCCTCCCACACACACACACACACACACTCAAGATGTAGAGACAGCGCCTCAGCTCTTGGACTTTCAATACAGCACAAAAGCACTGCACTGCTTCCTGTCTGCGCACACCAGAAAGACATTCATAAAAACAAATTAAAGCGCACCTATTATGGTTTTGAAACGTGTCTAATTTTGTTTTGAAGGTCTCATACTATAGGTTAACATGCACCCGAGGACAAAACACACTTTAATTTGCTCATAATTTACATTGCAGCGTTATCTTTTCCCCCCCACTGTCAGAAACGAACTCTGCTCTGATTGGTCAGACGTCCCAGTCTGTTGTGATTGGTCTACCGCTTGCCGCGTGTGTCGGAAAGGACACGCCTACTGGTATATCCGAGTTTACCATATCCGTAATAATTTACCTTACCAATTTGAGCCCGAGTCCGATAGCGATACATCGGAAGATCGACCCGAACGGGACGTTTCTCAGCGGTACGTTTATATGTAGTTCGACAATAACGTGAGTTAGCCGGTTAGCAGAGGCTAACCGCTAACAGGCTAACAGCTGTGCACTGGCTGTACACGTATACAACACAAAATCACACATTTGGAACTCTCGGTAGAAATAAATAATTAATCATACTTACAGGACGTGATCCAGAGGCCAAATAAAGTGGGTACGGCCCCGTCTTTAACGAATAATCGTTTCGCGAATCCCACGTTGACTTCAGCTTCACAGAACCGCTGTGGTCTCGTTTTAAAAATGAACTCTAACCACCGATGCTTTACATCCTCATCCTTTGGGATTTTTGCAGCGCGGAACACAACGTCTTCTAGACGCGAACCTAACTCTTTCAGGACGCGTCCTCAGCTGTAGCGTTTGAGGGCGGGTCAGCAGCCGATGAAGGCCAGAGGCGGGGTTTTTTTTATTTTATTACGGACCTACGTAGGTTAGTACACGAAGTAAAGTCTGGAATCACTAACGACTCGATTCAGCTGTTCAGAATCGATTCCTTCTTTTGGGAGTCGATGACTCCGTTCGTCGGAGGCTTTTTACATTCACAAACTGCTCGATGACACGTTACATGGAAGGGAATGTCTGAAGAAAGCAAAATAGGTGCGGAGAAAAGAGAAAGGCGGAGAAAGAGAAATGCTGGAGAAGGGAGGAAGTGACATGACGCTTTGCTTCTTTCCTACAAACGTGGCAAAAACTCGTTGTTCATCCGTTCAGATTCTATCACACTGGATAAGACCATCTGTCAGATGAGTGATTATGAGCAGAAGAAATAATAGATGGATAAAGAAAAGAAAAATAAACGGAAAATAATAAGCAATAATTAGATACAGAAGAGATCCTAACGAGCTTTAAAAAGCAATCTGGCTTTCTGAAATGGGATTAGTAATTGCAAAGACCTCATCTCGCTAATAACCTCTAATCACGATGAACAACGCAACGCAACGATCGGCACTTAATCAGCTTTACGCCGAGAACCTGCACAAGTCGACACTCGGAGCATATTAGAGATATTAGTCATCCTGTGTATATTCCTTCTGTATATATAGAAAAGCCCCGTGTACACACAAAACCTTTACACGAGACAATTAACAGCGATTCAATAGGATCGACGCAAACAAAAGCGTATCAGATATCCGGACGAGACCTGCGAAATGATTCAGAGGCTCGTATGTAAACAGAGGTTTCGATAACGCCAGGAAGGACACGCTGATGCTTTCTGAGGTGCCGTGTGCTGCGTGTTTTCTGAGTAACATGACAGGCAGTGCTGTGAGTCACCCTGAAATTAATAGTCATTCGCAGTATCTCACCGTCAGAGCTGTCAGGTTCAGACTGGTAGGAAGTTTTCAATGCGCACATCATAACACACCAGCTCTAATACACCCTGTCATCATGCCTGAAAGTAATACGGCCCAAAAATGTCCAGCGCGGATTAAATACGGAGCTGTAGACGCTGCGGCCGGAGCCTTTCCCTTTCGACGAGGCTAGCTGAGGTTAGCTAGCTGATTAGCTTACGACTGTGATCGTTGTACAGTGTTCTGATCCTGTAAAGCGAACACAGCTGGAGTATACCGGAGTGTTAGTGTTAAGGTCGGCATTTCACGAACACACGTCACACTTCAGGAACAAAATAAAGCGCTAAACAGCCACTGGTAATGAGCTAACCGGTTAGCGTGCTAGCTAAAAAGACAAGGACGGAGGTTTTGCTCTTTCACCGGCTACATATTGAGTGCGACAGACTTGTTGTTTTAAACGTTTCGTGAAGTGAGAAATGTTTATTGGGTAAATCTAGAACTAATCTAATCAGAAAAGACCCAAATTTCACTCTTATTAGACAGTTTATTCATCACATGTTTATATTTTACTCATATTAATCGTATCGATGTGTACGAGTCAGTCTATAGGCTTACCTGCTTTACAATCCTAGGAGAGGGTAGGGGCTATTATTTCCTGTAGGGTTCTACATAGAACCTTACGTGCACTGCTATGGAGATTTTAGAAAAGAAAAAAACCCTTTTGACCGTTAACTTTTCTTAGCCTTCTAAATGGGTTCTAGCGAATAAGGAAATAATCAGTCCCCCCCCCCCCCCCCAAGAGTATGAGTACATCTCAATCAGCTCCCGAATTTGGTGACCCTGGTGCTCACTACACATTGGGACGACATGACTACGTACTCGCGTTATAAAACGACACCACTGGCATTTATCGACAACAGGCAGGTTGTTGATATCTTTCTGACGTTATACGTCATATACGTTTGTTAGCTCAATCAGACCCGTTAAGCTCTGAGAGTTTGTTTTCCTCGGCCGTTTTTTTTTTCCCGAGCCGAGAGGCTTCAGAAAACATGACGTCATTTACAGTAACGGAACCTAGTGAGCATCGATGCGTCCTGGTTTTCGCAGTGCATTGTGGGATTTTTTAAGGGAGCGAACGTTCAAGTGCACTGGAAAGATTCTACGATTGAAAAAGCCCATAAAATGCCCAACTCCCTTATCGGTGCTCTGACGGCTGAACTAGAGAGCTTACACCTAGGCTCTGTCTAGACTCTTCATGTAGGATTCATCAGAACCTCCATGAAAAACTAAAATCGTCAACTATTAAACAATCCTGGTTCCCGGTGTTGCCGATTCTGAATTCGCATACTTGAACATGATTGGCTGTTTCGTGTTATGATGCAATAACACTCACATGCCGATTCTGTATTTGCATACTTCAACACGATTGGCTGTTTCATGTTATGATGCAATAACACTCACATGCGATACTGTATTTGCATACTTCAACACGATTGGCTATTTCATGTTATGATGCAATAACACTCACATGCCATTAACTGTTCTAATGGGACGTTCAGCAAACTTGCTGAAAAACCGCAGCGTGGATGTTCCTTCTTTCACCAGGAAGTGCACTCTTGAATAAAAATAATTCCCCTGAAAGGATTTAATAGGAAATAATTTTGATAAAGTTTAAGGTTGAGCTTAAGGGGACACTGCAGTCAGCAGTTATATTTCGGCGAAAATACATACGTAGCTAATGCAGCCCGGAAAGGTTGAATTTCGATCAAGCTGCAACGGTGCGTGTCTTAGCCTGATTAAGATGCAGGAGCTGACTCCAGTGACTCAGCATTAGATGGTTAGATGTTAATATCGCCTTCTTTAGTGAGGACACTGTGTGATAAGGGAAGGATAAGGAGGAGAAGGAATAAGATCAGAGGACATGGTAGGAGAAGAGACCTCAACGTTTTTTTTTTTTTTTTTTTCCTCAAACTCCCCTGTACCAGACATTGTACCTTTTCAAAATGATCCTGATGAATAAGACACATTTATTTGTGGAAATAACAGAGATCAAGGCTTAAAAATGCAAATGATAAGATCGTAGAAAAATGCTGTGAATGAGCTGTTACTATGGAAACGACAATGTATTACGTAGAACGAGCGGGATTGATATACAGTAAACCTGTGATTTGCAGCTGCACTGCTGATATAGAAAATGAATCATCCCTCTCCCTCTCTCCTTCTGTCGAGCCACACATGATGTTACGGAGATGCCGGTGATCCTGACCCTTCTTCTCTCCGGACCTGCCTGACCCATCCTGATGCCCTACCTCTGGATGGAGCTCTCATCGACTGGAGGCTACAGCCTGGAGATTACTGAGGATGGTACCGCTTGAAGTACCATGGAAATGGTTTTGGACCTCAGTTCCACATGGACGTGGTTGCTGGGACGACGGTTGCTGCGATGGCCTTGGGACTGCAATTACCACATGCAGTTTTACACTCGGGTCTCCTTTAGTGAACAGTGGACTAGTTCAACAAACAGACTTCATATAAAACCATAATGAACTTTCTTTTACGTTCACACTATCCGTCGTTACCCGGATGAGGACGGGTTCCCTTCTGAGTCCGGTTCCTCTCAAGATTTCTTCCTCATATCATCTCAGGGAGTTTTTCCTCACCACCATCACCACCGGCTCGCCCAATAGGGATAAACTCACACGCTTAAAATCTCTACCCTGTGTTTATATGTTTCTGTAAAGCCGCTTTGAGACAACGTCCAGTGTTAAAAGCGCTACACGAATAAAACTGAATTGAATTAAGCAATCAAAAATAGCGAATTCAACATAGTTACATCATGGAAACGAGTTCTTCTTATTCTTGCGATTCAATTTGACTGGAGTCTCACAAATCTGCTTACTGGATCTTATGTGTACAGATCCAGAACCTTGGAAACATCAACAGAAGTGGACTGAAATCATTGTTTTATTTAATATTACCATACTATAGTGAGACATGATATGAAAACCGTAGTCTCACGTAGTCCCACCTGGATCCGTTTTGTTGCTCCACGCGTGTTTGAGTGATGATGTGCTACGGTGTTAAAAGGCAGCTCGGCACTTTGGAACTCATTTGCTGCAGCGTGCACACGTTGGTTTTGGTGTTGGTTTTGGTTTGGGGGAATAAAAGCATTTTATGAAAGAGCATAAAAGCAACACAAGAGCTTAAAGAGATGGGAAGAAATGCCGCACGAGGTGGTCCATCACCGTCAAGCGTCTTTCTCGGCATGTGTTTGGCCTGTAAAGCTTGGTATTGAGAAGCTTGTCCCTTTTCAGAACGCGAAATTTCAGCCTGAAACCTTAGATCCCGGGAAAAACTATAATGCTGTGCCAAAAGAGCTGCTCTCCACTCTCCGTGCAACGCAGCAGTCTGTGAGATTGAATAGAAACGATATGGAAAGGAAGAATAAAAGGTACTCGGTAAAGTGCATAAAATGCTGCAAGCAACAAAAAAGACCGATGGAGGGTGAAGGAGTGAGACGGCGGGACTGAGTGGCATGCTATCTACGACGGTTCATTTCGTGAAGCACTCTGAAGGCCAACGTGAGTTAGCCGTCTCTCAGAACAGATCTGGTTACAGCACCAACCCAAACTGATCTGTCACTTTCCATTTCTCCAGCTCCTCTTACATACACATATACACTTTCTCTCTCTCTCTCTCTCTCTCTCTCTCTCTCTCTCTCTTTCTCTCCTGACTTACACACTCTCTTTCACATCTTTCCAGCATCCAGCTTGTGCCACATGCACGGTTGGTGAGTTTGCTGTTCTCTGTGGCTCAGCGGTTCGAGTAATGGGGTTATAAAGCAGTGGAGCACTTTGTGAGAACCAGCATGAGAGTGTGAGTGAAAGGTCGAGCCGTTTAAGTGCCTGGACCCCGGGGACTGCACTCCACCGTCAGGCCACGTTACCATGACACCATCATCCGAGCGCTTAGAAATCAGACTGATGTGGACCTCGTTCGACCCTTTCAAATAGGTTCTTCGGTAGAAGAACAACAACTGTATAGAGTTCAGCTAAAATCCAGTTAACTCGTTGTCCTCACCCTCCATCGGAGTGTTGCTGTCAGGACGGTTGGCGAAGACTACGTCCACGTATTCCAGCTGCATCCTCTGTAGGGAGCCTTTGAGACCTGGAAAGAAAAGTCGACTGAGTGAATCAGCGGAAATGCTATCGTTGCTAATACTGAGTATTAATACAGGGTTAGAGGCAGTTAGCCTTTCCAAGTGCTGTCTTGGAGTTTGTTCAGAGGAGTGTGACAAGCTAAATGTCTCCAACTTTTTCTGGAACCCAGGAACTTCTTCAAGAACATAATAGTTCCTTCATGTACAGCCTCATGAACTAAACTACTGGTGTATTTCCTCCTTGGGAACCTTTTAGGAAACCCACGAATTAGTTCAGGAACCTAGGACCTTTTCAGAAACTCATGAACTTGTTCAGGAATCCAGGAGCATTTTTAGAATTCTAGACTCTTTGATATATTTCCACCAGAGCAGCCTTTTCAGAAACTCAGGAACCAGAACTTTTGGTCTGCTCCACTAAAGTAACCTTTTTAGGAATCCAGGAAGTTGCCGAAGACCACATTTTATTTATTTATTTATTTATTTATTTTTTTAGAAATTAAAGAACTTTTTTTTCAGTAACTGAGGAATGTTATTTATAAACTCAGAAACTTTTGGTGTATTTCCAACAAAGAAACCTATTCAGAAATGTTCCAGGAACCCAGGAACCTTTTTTTTTGTGTTAGAAACTCAGACACCTTTGACATGTTTCCATGAAAGGAATTTTTTCAGGACCCCAAATAAACTCGTTCAAGAACCAAGGAATGGTTTTCAGATACTTTTGGTGTGTTCCACCAAAGGAATCTTTTCAGGAACTATGGAACTTTCTGTTTTGGAAAATCAAGACGTTTTTCAGTGTTTCCATTCAAAGGAACCATTTCGGGGTTAGGAAGTTATTTAAGGAAGCAGGAATCTTTTATTAGAAACTTCTGGTGTGTCTCCCTCAAAGGAAATGTTTCAGAAATGTATGAACTTGTTCGGGAACACAGGAACTATTTTTTTTTTAAGGAACTCGGTCATTTTTGGTGTGTTTCTACCAAAGTAAAATTTTCACAGATAGAGTTATGTGATCGGTCGGACACACACACACACACACACACACACACACACACACACACACACACCCGGGATACAGATAGATGTGGGTTCGGAGCTGTGATGTCTGGTGGAAAGTCAAGATTACAGCAAAATGGTTAGATGGAACTTTAAGTTCCTCCAGGTTAATCCAAGAACAGAGGGCTTCCATTTGAGAAAAAGGTTTCCCTCCTTTAAAAAGCTGGAACCGTCACGTGTCTTTGGAGGAATTTTCAAACTGCAGCTAACTTTTCAAACTTAGTTTAAGCTTTGCTAATTAGTCAAACACAAACTACACCAAATGGCCAATCAACAATCTCCTCCAGGAACTGTGGTAGTGGTTACAGAACCATTCGGTTCTTCAGAAACGTCTGTGTTTGGTGTAATGTTGTGTTGGGGAATACAATATGTAAATATGTAAACATAGTGAACTAACTCTTGGGAAAAGAGTGAGAATGTTATAAGAGAAAGCAGGACTCGTTAGCAGCGCTCTAACTGGCCCCTGGAGTTTGGGAATGATGCGCAACATTAGCACATTGCCTGGGTGAATGGTTTTATGAGCTTTTCCCAAGGAAGCAGCAGTTCTCAGTGTGTAAGATGCTTTAAACCCGCAGCTGTGTGTGTCGGAAGCTAATTTCTGACAGTGTGCTGCTGCTGGAACTCCCTGTAGCCCGTGTCCATTCGTCTCGACTACTGACCCATCAGCAGCGGTATATACCTGAAGAGTAGAACTGTAATAGACCTCTCTCTCTCTCTCTCTCTCTCTCTCTCTCTCTCTTCAAATACTTTCTCAACTGATTGATAGAACAGCGCTTATAAAGATGATCTCCATTTTTTGTTTTCTTTTCTTTCTCTTTTTTTGGTTATATTACAGTAATCATAATCACTACACTATAGTATGGCACATATATGGTTATTACGGTTTAACAATAATCGTATTACATCATCGTGAATGAGCTCTTTGCACAAACACTTCTGCACTCTATTTAACACTGCTCCGGTGTTAACGGCTCGTTCGCTACAATCACAAGAGCGGGACTTGACAGTCCGTGCAAAGCCCGACACTTGCAAAGAAAATACGTACGAATAGTAACGAACACCCAAGCTAATCTTAGCCCATACATCACTGCAAAGTGGCTTGCTAACAGGGTGCTAACAGGGCTAATCTCTTGCTAACAGGGTGTCTTCAATTGGAACTGGGTAACACCCATGACGTTGGTTTCTAGACACTGTATATAAAATCCTTAGGTGTGAGTTTCTTATATAACCCACAGCAATTTCCTCCGGGTACTCCGGTTTCCTCCCCCAGTCCAAAGACGTGCACGGTAGGCTGATTGGCATGTCCAAAGTGTCCGTAGTGTACGAATGGGGGTGTGAATGTGTATGTGAGTGTGCCCTGCGATGGATTGGGACCCTGTCCAAACCTATACTGTAGGTTTCACCTCTATAGTAAACGTAGAGACTCGGTAAATTTAATACAGGCAAATTTAATACCTGCCCTTCAGTTGTATAAATGTACTCAAACTCTGTTCCTGAAGTGATTTCCAGGCTGCAGTATATCACACTGCGGGGGCTAAACAAATCGATGAGAGTACACAACTTAACGGAAGGAATACGCAAAACGGATAAGACGTGCTCGTGTTTCTTTTTTTGCGAGAAATGATAATGTGCAGTTCAGTGAGTGTGTGCGCTGATTACTCATCCGATTCAAACACATTAGCCTATTTGTATGCATCGCACGGTTACGTGCCAGCGAGTCGCTGTTCCTGCACACGCACAATTCAGTGTGTTTCAGATGGAGTGTGTGCGTGCGTGTGTGGAGTGGATAGTCTATCCGTGTGTGTGTGTGTTCTGAGGTCTGAGGAGACCGACGTTTGAACTTTGCTCATGGGTGCGAACGTAACGAGGCTCGTTTGGCACGCACAAGATGGACAGAAAAGGACGGGGAGAGAGAGAGAGAGAGAGAGAGAGAGAGACAGCGAGAGCGAGAGCGAGAGCAAGAACACAACACTTAGAACTCCAAACCACAGAACAGAAGTGCTGGCCGGTGCTGAGAACACACACACTCATTATTTATCTTCTCCCTCTGTGGCTGATGTGCTGTGTGATAGTTAGAGCTGCTCTGAGACCAACACTCAGTCCCTACACACACACACACTGAACTGTGCTTGACTGTCCACAGCATCTCTGCTCTCTTATACACACAGGATTGTGGGTAACGGCTATCATTTTGTGTGTGTGTTTGTGTGTGTGTGTGTGTGTTGAGAGACAAATATCATACGTTACCTTCTATTATATGCTTTCTGGAAAGGCCTCTCTCAGTCTCGGCTCTGTGAACACACACACACACACACACACACACACACACACACACACAATCAGCTTGAAGCAAATTCATTCAGCTTCAACATCTGCGCCCTATGTCCTGTTTCTTTGTACCCCTGTCTGTCTGTCTGTCTGTCTGTCTGCATTTATGGACCTGTTTACTGCAGGTTCGTCTGTCTGCCCTCTGAGAATTCCTCTCTCCCTCCTCCATGCTGAAACTCATTCATTCCTTTCCTATAACTAAATCCCTGCACAATGCCTGCATATCAACACACACACACACACACACACACACACACACACATTACTATTCATGAGTGAGAATTCTACAGGAAATAGAAAATTCCTTTCTGCTTAAACCTTATCATCGCTCCCAGCTGAGACATTCCCTGAGGACTGCATCATCACCAGTGCGTGTGTGTGTGTGTGTGTGTGTGTGTGTGTGTTTTGGCATGGTTTTTGGCGAGGTTAAAGGTGAAGTTAGGGTGAACCCCAGGGTTAGGTGTAGCACAGCTTAGCTACAGGAATCATTACAGCAATGGAACGTCCTCACAAAGACGCAGACGTGTGCGACGGTGTCACTCTTAAGAATGTAGGTTCTTTCATGGTTCCTTTGAGCACCATATATACTTCAAAGAACTTTCTTCTTGTCAAGAACCATTTTTAACTGTATAAGGTTCTTGAGTTGATTCAATGGTTCTATGGAGATTAAAGAAGTTCTTTATGGTTCATTATAGGTTCTTCAGGGCGGTGTATTGATTCTTTCATACACCAGTAAATAAACGGTTCTTTGTGCAACTTAAAAGGGTTCTCCTATGGTATCAGGCTCAAAAGTCGTCTTTGGTTCTAATTGGAACCTTTATTTTTACTTTATTTTTGTTTGTAAGGAGGAAGGTCGGTGCTTTTACGTTGTAGTTTGCGTTCACGTAAGAACATTTTTAGTGTCGACTTGGAACGTGGAATCCATGGAACGTAAGAACAGATTTGACCGAACCTTTCTAAATGAGGCCACGTTTATAGACCTCCTCGTTTATAGAACTTGTTTAGGTTCTACATACATGGCCGTAAAACATATACAGTCGCATATAGCCCTGTTTGGCGTACTTCACTATAAATGGCCAGAGTTACTGTACAGTATGCTCTAGAGTCTATGAGAGGCTGTGTAATATTTATTCTGCATTGAGTGAGTCATCGCTGAGGAGCTGCAGAGATCCTAAGGTCTGCATCATTACTGTGATTTCAACCCCAAACAAGAATCAAGTCTAATGAATCAAGATCACGGCGAATATGAGGACATAAAATCAGAGCTCCCGTCCCACTGAAAACCGTCCGGTTTTATTCCATGAACGTTAATTATATATATATTTTAGAACGATAGCGTACTCAGTTCCTGAGATGTCCACCGATAGAACACGTTAAGTAGGTCTGAGGTGCTTGGACCCCTACCCCTGTAATAAAATAAAAGAAAATCACAGATCTTCAAGGATTTCAAAAATATCACGGGTTCACAGTATCACAGAATTAAAAACACTCAAGCCTGTGGAGAAAATTTAGGTAAAATATTTATTCAGAAACTTCTGCACGTAGCGTATCCAATTTAATCTGTCCAAAACAAACCGTAACAACTCTACTCCTTGTCACTGACGACGTTTACATGGACAGCAGTAATGTAATCATTGACCTTATTCTGAATAAGGCGATATTCTGATTAAGGTGTTTACATGAGTCGCTTTTAGAATACTCCTTTCACGTTCCTGTATTACATGTTATAGAACATAGATCGATTAACGGCACACGTCATTACGTCCCCACGCCACGCCGTCCGACGTTCCCTCCAGAATTTCACGTATCGGCGTACAGTTGGTCTTCGTTATGGAACCGTATACAGTTTTGGGTGTTTTTATTTTTAATTTTACGAAAGCATCAAGTGCGGTTAATTATTTGTCGTGCTGTACGTGCAAATAGACGACTGCTTGAAGCCGTGGGCTGCGTCCCAAACCGCGTACTTACCGTCTATATAGTATATAGAGACACGTGTATTTCACCAACTGTATAGCAGGCAAGTACGCGGTTTGGGACGCGGCCGTGCTGTCTTGTTTGCCGTAAAACGGTTGAGCGCTGCCGTGTGTGTACGTGTCCTGTCTCACAATGCGGTGAAAACTCTCACACGACGTTAATAGTGTGATTAAGGTGTGTACATGTCTGTAACGCACGTCCATAATGCGACTAAAACAGGAATACTCCACACGTCTTAATTCCATCTGTGTTTACTTCGAGTATGACTTTAATCGGATTAAGGTCATCAATAATCTCTGTTTACATGCTAGTTTCTTAATCAGAGTATCGTGTTCATATCGGATTATTGTCGTCCATGTAAACGTACCGAGTGACTCCTGCTGACACGCAAAACATACACCAAACTCTTCTCTTTGTTTTCTCCATCCATGAAGACCTCAGCCTCTGCATCATCTCCAAACAATAACAACAATACCCCCCAAGCCTAACTCTCACAGCCGTAGTGTTGACACTTCTCAGTGATGGGCCGAGCTTCTCTCTCAGCTCACTATCTCATTTCTGACTTCTGGAGACCGCGAGGTCTCCAGGCTGCTCCTTGGCCGAACTCTTTTTTATTTATGAACTGCAATGAAATAAAACAAAACGTAAAACACAGTTCTGGACCTTTCGGTAATGCCGAACGCTTTGTGATTTCTCATTCGCTTCGTTCATTAATGTTGCGTCAACACTCGGCATGAACTTCGTATGAACGCTTCGTACATTTTCGACCTAAACATGGCTGCAGTTATTGGTCGGAAGCGTGCTCGTTAGAATATTAGGCCACGCCCGAACAGCTCTCAGCTAGTTGTTTTTTGATGTGGATTTTAATCAAAATTCGAGCTTTTTTTTTTCTTTACTCGGATTTTGCTGGGTGTTTAATATTTATTTCCATTATTTCCTGAGAACACAAGCACTTAATATAGCATTTCCTTGCCGAGAGTTTTTTCGGAATATGCAAATGAGTGTAAAATTTCTACACTATTGCGCATTATTAAACACTTTCAGTGCCCCGAGGCAAGCGTGACTGAGTTTCCACACGAAGTCGCTGTGGAAGCGCCTGGCAGCTGAACGCTTAAATGTAAACGTACCCCTGAGGCAGTTGTGTCACTGTTATGACCGTTCCCAATTAGACCCTAAAGACAATATAATTAAGGAATTAATTACAGGCTAATGTCATTAGAAAAGAATAATTAAGACGGAGTTTAACCCTACATTCTCACATAATTCCTGGCTCACGCTAGAGCATAAATGGGACGATCTCGAGGTTTATTTTCCCGTGCGTTAAATCCGATCTCAATCCGTCTAATCTCCTCGATCGTGACCGCGGAGTTCCCGATGTCTAAAAGTAAATATCAACCACGATAAACTGGTGTGAAAACGCTATTTTGACCGCGAGCTCGAAAGTCGGCCATGTTGGCTTTAATCGGAATCTTTAGTTTTTCTTCATGAGAAATCCGTACGTGATTCAGGAGCGTAATCCGCGTACATCTTGTAACGTGAGTGGTGTGATAACTGTATAATGATACGTCTGGGATCTGTGACATTTTCAGCATGTGTGATGTCTGTGTAAACGTTCCAGTGTGGTCCAGGACGGGATCAGCACTGGTGGAGGTAGAACAGACCTGTTTCACTTCAGTCTTTAACAGGTTTGAGATTTACAGGAAGTGAGGTCATTGTGGGGTTCACTTACTTTCCTCCCCAGTAGAGCTTAGTCGTGATCACTAGACTGGATCTCCTGGAGGTAAAAAAAAAAAAGAAGAGAGAGACAGAGACGTTTCAGCATGAGAGTTGACTGAAATGAGAGTTTCTGTAATGGATTCAGGATGCTAAATATTGTAGCGTGGTGGTGCTATTGCGCTGCAGCTTCAAAATCTCCAGTGTCCCCGGTCCGATCCTGAGCCTGTGTTACTGTCCATGTATCATTTCCTGTGTCCCTTCAACGGGGTGTTCCAGGGACTGGCTCCGGTTCATCGTCCGCCACCCTGACCAGGATAAATCTCTTCCTGAATGCGTGCAAGTTTAGCGGCAGATGCTGTCGTATAACGAATGAAACACTCTCTAACACGCTGTTTAATGAAAACAATCAATGTTGTTCTTTATTTAACGAGCCGATCTGCGATCATCTCCGAATCGCCGTGCTATAAAATCAATAAAACACTCTGCGTTGTGCTGGTACAGGAAAATGATCAACAATGTTGTGGTGCCATGATGGGATAGGGTGTTCCTGTTACCACCCCCTGAGACGGGAAATTATTGTCCTGTAATGTCCAGAAGTGTTTTATTCCTCTTATCTTACTATTGCAATTTTCCATGGCTTGAAGAATGAATCATCATAATTGTTTTTTTTTTTTTTTTATCTGTTTATAGCTACATCCATGAAGCAAGTTATTTCCTGTACTTACTTACATTCTAGCAGCTAGAAACAGCTTGTGACTTGGGAGGAAACTGGAGAACCCAGAGCAAACCCATAGAGACACAAGGAGGACGCAATGAACTCGACAGTAACCCAAGCTCAGGATCGAACCCCGGAGCTGTGAGACGACGACGCCAGCCGCTGGAACGACCTCCCGTCCCATCACGCAGCATACACACGTAATAGCCGTGCGAGTTAACGAGGAATGTACGACCTCCTACGCTGAAGTGTTAGCATTAATGCTTGCAGAATAAACGATCCTCTGATGAGAATCTGTAAGCGTCGTTAAAAAAGGCGAACGTGTTGCCGTGGCACGAGGAGAGATTCAGTTGGATGGGTTTTTCCACTCGGTGATCCGTGTCGAACTGTTTTGTGGAGTGACAGTAAACTCGGATTTACAGCACACACACACACGCGCGCGCATGCACACAAACTCAGCTCGTGAAAGTGCAAAGAAATTGAGAGTGCTGTTTTGAAGTCCATGCAATAATGATTACACGGCATTAAAATCTGCAGCACGGACACATTCCTATTCCACACACGCGCGCACACACACACACACACACACACACCTCAGGAGAACTGATATGACACTCTTGTTTTCTAACATATAAAAACACACGTAGAAAGCCTCACACACTTACATCACTGAGGAACATGTGTTATGTTTCACACTGAGTGCTTGATATGAAGCACATGGACTCACAGGAATGTACACACACACACACACACACACACACACACACACTCTTTGCACTCTAACAGATGGCGTCTGTGGAGTAATCGATTGTGTGTGACTCAGTGACAGTGTCTCAGCGAGGTTCCTCCGGGTGTAAAAGTACAACCAGCTGTAGAGTCTTAACACCAAGAACACACTTCTTATTCCAGAGAGAGGAAGAGGAGCGGAGAGAGGACACTGAGATGAAGTGAGGAAGAAAGCCACATTAAGAGGAGAAATGAAGAAAGCAGAGAGTAAATCTGAGATAAAGGGGTTTTTTTTGCACATGTACATTTTGTTGCTGAGTAAAACTAGCTAGCGTGAACGACTAACATGAATGCTGAGTAAAACTAGCTAGCGTGAACGACTAACATGAATGCCGAGTAAAACTAGCTAGCGTGAACAACTAACATGAATGCCGAGTAAAACTAGCTGGCGTGAAGGACTAGCACGAATGCCGAGTAAAACTAGCTGGCGTGAAGGACTAGCACGAATGCCGAGTAAAACTAGCTGGCGTGAAGGACTAGCACGAATGCCGAGTAAAACTAGCTGGCGTGAAGGACTAGCACGAATGCCGAGTAAAACTAGCCGGCGTGAAGGACTAGCACGAATGCCGAGTAAAACTAGCCAGCGTGAACGACTAGCACGAATGCCGAGTAAAACTAGCTAGCGTGTACGACTAGCACGAATGCCGAGTAAAACTAGCTAGCGTGAACGACTAGCACGAATGCCGAGTAAAACTAGCTAGCGTGAATGACTAGCATAAATGCCGAGTAAAATTAGCTGGTGAATGCTGAGTAAAACTAGCTAGCGTGAACAACTAGCATAAATGCTGAGTAAAACTAGCTGGTGAATGCTGAGTAAAACTAGCTAGCGTGAACAACTAGCATGAATGCTGAGTAAACTAGCTGGTGAATGCTGAGTAAAACTAGCTAGCGTGAACAACTACCATGAATACTGAGTAAAACTAGCTAGCGTGAATGACTAGCATAAATGCTGAGTAAAACTAGCTAGCGTGAACAACTAGCATGAATGCTGAGTAAAACTAGCCAACACTTAACACACTACCTAGTCTGTAAGGGATGTGATGTGCCTGTCGATGTCCATAGGTAAGTATACAAGTTGTGCATTCTTGGTATAAAGTAGTGTGTGTGTGTGTGTGTGTGTGTGTGTGTGTGTCTGACATCTGGTATTAAAAAAGGGGGAAATAAGGGAGTAGAGGAAAGAGTCCATGAGAAAAATAAAACACAGAGAGGGAGAGAGAGATAAAGCGAGAGAGAAGGTTAATATCGCTAATAAACATCAATCCAGCAGTTTCATCCTCGGCGGAAAGATTAAGAAGACGGATAGCGCCCAGTCTCATATAAAATCCACCAAAAAACCCCCCAAAAAACCAATCCTGAGTTCTTCAGGGAATTGGATCTCTGCAGGTGCTTTACTGCTTTACTGCAGATGACACAAGGCCTCGTTTTACACTCAGCAAATGAACGCACTTATGAAGCATTTAGAATGAACGATATTTTGTCTGGAAAATGTTTGATCCAGATTTTTGTCTGGAGCCGGGGATGAGGAAGAGACCGAGATCGACGCCGCTGTCATGTGTGTGAAGTCACGCACAAGCGCACGCAATGTCTATGTGCGTATTTAATCAATCAGAGCTATTTGAGTCATATTACTGCGTCTTCAAACTTTTTGCTGAGAGTTTATTAGACGGGAAAGGGATTTTTAAAAGCGCAGGATGGAGCTGGAATGATTAAATACAGTAAGCAGATACAGCTACAGCGATAAAGCGTTCATTTATTATTCACATTGTTTTATCTCGCTGAGCAAGCAGAACTCAAGTGTCAGCTTTCTGAAAGAATTAAAAAAAAATCCCATAATGATTTTTTTAATAAGTGAAAACGTCACTTTGACGAAGACAGTTTATGTGACGTACTGCAGGCCAGTGGTAACTCAGTGGTTAAGACGTCGGACTACTGATCATGGTTAAGAGGTTGGATTGCTGATCGGAAGGTTGGACTGCTGATCGTGGTTAAGACGTCGGACTGCTGATCGGAAAGTTGGACTGCTGATCGGAAAGTTGGACTACTGATCGGAAAGTTGGACTACTGATTGTGGTTAAGACGTTGGACTACTGATCGGAAAGTTGGACTACTGATCGTGGTTAAGAAGTTGGACTACTGATCGGAAAGTTGGACTACTGATCGTGGTTAAGAAGTTGGACTACTGATCGGAAAGTTGGACTACTGATCGTGGTTAAGACGTCGGACTGCTGATCGGAAAGTTGGACTACTGATCGTGGTTAAGACGTCGGACTGCTGATCGGAAGGTTGGTCTACTGATCGTGGTTAAGACGTCGGACTGCTGATCGGAAAGTTGGACTACTGATCGTGGTTAAGACGTCAGACTACTGATTGGAAGGTTGGACTACTGATTGTGGTTAAGACGTCGGACTGCTGATCGGAAAGTTGGTCTACTGATCGTGGTTAAGACGTCGGACTACTGATCGGAAAGTTGGACTACTGATCGTGGTTAAGACGTCGGACTACTGATCGGAAGGTTGGACTACTGATCGTGGTTAAGACGTCGGACTACTGATCGGAAAGTTGGACTACTGATCGTGGTTAAGACGTCGGACTACTGATTGGAAAGTTGGTCTACTGATCGTGGTTAAGACGTCGGACTACTGATCGGAAAGTTGGTCTACTGATCGTGGTTAAGACGTTGGACTACTGATCGGAAAGTTGGACTACTGATCGTGGTTAAGACGTCAGACTACTGATCGGAAGGTTGGACTACTGATCGTGGTTAAGACGTCGGACTACTGATCGGAAAGTTGGACTACTGATCGTGGTTAAGACGTCGGACTGCTGATCGGAAAGTTGGACTACTGATCGTGGTTAAGACGTCGGACTGCTGATCGGAAAGTTGGACTACTGATCGTGGTTAAGACGTCGGACTACTGATTGGAAAGTTGGTCTACTGATCGTGGTTAAGACGTCGGACTACTGATCGGAAGGTCGTGAGTTCAAATCCCAGGACTGCCAAGCTGCCACTGTTGGGCCTTTGAGCAAGGCCCTCAACCCTCTCTGCTCAGTAGTATAAAAGAGATAATTGTAAGTCGCTCTGGATGACGGCGTCCACCAAATGCCGTCAATGTAAATAACAGATTAAACTGAAATAAAGAAAATAAAATGGAACATTTTGCTGAATTACTGACAGAAACAAGGTTCATACAGTACAGGCTTCATACAGGTTACAGGGATCTTCTAGGGAATCTACTAAGCGGTCATTTTAAAATAAAAGCAAAGAGACAGATTTATTTCAGCTTTTTCTGACTATATCACACTTTCAGTGGGGGAAAATTTCACATCCACTTTGTTAGTATTTAATAGCGTTGCCTTTTAACCGTTTAACCGAATATCAAACACTCGGGCTGGCCAAGCTTCCACGAGCTTCTCACAGTACTTTGCTGGAATTCTTTTCTCTCTCCTCCTGATAGAACTTAAGGATTCAGGTCCGGGCTTCGTCATGGCCACGTCAGTACGTTCACCGTTATAAACTTCCACTTTGAAGGTTATGCTTATGACCATTGCCCCGCTGGAAGACTAAGATAATCCTCCTTCCTCGCGATGCCATCTGCTTTCTGAAGCGCTTTTCCAGCAGAACGACCCACGACATGATGCCGCCGCCGCCATGCTTCACAGTCGGGATGGAGTTCTTCAGATGAAACGCCTCACCCTTTCCCCTCCACCTATATCCAGCACTGATGATTACGGCCAAACAGTTCCGATTCGATCTGATCCGACCAGGGAACACTCCTCCAGATCAGACGCTTCGAAAATACATTAGACATGATCATTCCCGGTAATCTTCCAGGCTGTATAAAGAGACGATCAGACTGATGTAGACGATTCTGATATCGTCGATTCAAGCAGAAATAAATCTGTCTCAATTCGATCACGTTGAAGTGACTTGAACTGAAGTTGAATATATTTAACCGAGGTGTATGTAAACGTTTGGCCTCAAGCGGAATAATATAATACGTTTCAAATATATCTAAAATATATTTCACTTTTTATTTGATTTTTTTTTTTTTTTCTTTGCAGAAAACGTCACCGAGATAAAAAATAAATTTCCGTCAATCGACAATAAAAGTTGAAAGGAAGGAAAAAGTTCAATAAAAAAGTTTGAATTTTGATGAATTACAGAAACAACCAACCAACCAACCAAACAAACAAACAAACAAACAAACAACATGTATTTAATTATACTGTATATCATAAACATGGTCATCATAAAATAAAAAAGAATATATACATATATACATTTAGCTTATAAAACTGGACTTTGCATGTTTGTATGTTTTATAAATTAATACATTTATAAAATATGAATACATACATAAATATAAAATATGTTGCATATGAAATATTTGATAAACGTTATAAACGTTTATTTGTTTGTTTGTTTGTTTGCCACAGACGGATAAAAGTGGAGGTCTGCGGCGTAGTTTTCTGAGATTTCTGCACCAGTTTTGTCTCACACTGTACGTGTGTGTGTGTGTGTGTGTGTGTGTGTGTGTGTGTACTTATGAAACTCTCACACTGTGTGTATTTCTGAAAGATGAAAACAAAAGCCGCTTCTTCTCGTTCGGTCACACGGTTTTCTCTGATTAACTGTTTGACCGAGTCGAGTCGAGCGGCTGAGAAGCAGCACGTAGGAGCCAAGGGGATTTGAACTAAATCAGATTTACACACACACACACACACACACACACACTCTCTCTCTCTCACACACACACACTGATATACCTGCAGACACACATACTCTACCTCCAGCACTTTTTCTTGATAATGTTTCCCAGGATGACTTCGGCTCTGTGGAAGACAGCAGGGAGGATCATTAGACGTCCTCACGTGATATATGGTTATATACAGGACGTAGCGCTTCTGGAGCAGTGATGATCTGAGATTTGACCTCACAACCCTCTGATCACTAAACCAGCACGTCTCCAGAGTTCATTTCTCACTCACTTTCCTGCAGCGTAAACCTCGGCCGTGTCAAACAGGTTCACACCGCTCTCGTAGGCTATGGTCATCAGTTTCTCTGCTACCTACAACACACACACACACACACATATATATATATATGCACATTGAGACGACAATAAAGTACTGTGTTGTGCTGTTAGAGGAAAATAATCAGTGATGAAGCAGAGCTTTAAGCCCAAATTTGATTATTTCCCTCTAACAGCACTTCACAGAGTGGTTTATTCCTCTTATGCCGCAGCAGTTCGCCAGTTACATTGTACACTTTATTAAAGAAGGATATTTTGCACTTTTTATCCATTTATTGTTACAGTTAATGTTGTGGAACGTATGAGAGACGTCCATGAAACAAGTTTGTTCCTGTTCTCGCTTACTTCAGAACAGCTCCGTATAGCAGCTATAAACATTCGTTCCTTCACCAGCCTCAGTGTTCGCTCTTTCTTGAAGATAAAGACAAAAAAAGAAAAGGAAAACTCCTCTGTCAAAGGTACGACCCTACCTTTCTGTCACACACACACACACACACACTCACACACATTCCAGCTCAGGTGTGTTGAGGTGTGTTTAGATTCGTGGATGTGCATTTAGGTGTGTTCAGGTATGTTTAGATGATTTGAGATGTGTTAAAGTGTGTTGCGTTGTTTGCTTTAAGTGTGTTAAAGTGTGTTGAGGTGTGTTGAGGTGTGTTGAGGTGTGTTGAGGTGTGTTGAAGTGTGTTGAGGTGAGTTGAGGTGAGTTGAAGTGTGCTGAGGTGTGTTGAGGTGTGTTGAGGTGTGTGTTGGTGTGTTGAGTTGTGTTGAGGTGTGTTGAGGTGTTTGCTTTAAGTGTGTTAAAGTGTGTTGAAGTGTGTTGAGGTGTGTTGAGGTGTGTTGAGGTGTCCTGAGTTGTGTTGAGGTGTGTTGAGTTGTGTTGAGGTGTGTTGAGGTGTGTTGAGATGTACTGAAGTATGTTGAGGTGTTTGTTTTAAGTGTGTTGAGGTGTGTTGAAGTGTGTTGAGGTGTGTTGAGTTGTGTTGAGGTGTGTTGAGTTGTGTTGAGTTGTGTTGAGGTGTGTTGAGGTCTGTTGAGGTGTGTTGAGATGTATTGAAGTATGTTGAGGTGTTTGTTTTAAGTGTGTTGAGGTGTGTTGAAGTGTGTTGAGGTCTCTTGAGGTGTGTTGAGGTGTGTTGAGTTGTGTTGAGTTGTGTTGAGGTGTGTTGAGATGTATTGAAGTATGTTGAGGTGTTTGTTTTAAGTGTGTTGAAGTGTGTTGAGGTGTGTTGATTTGTGTTGAGGTGTGTTGAGTTGTGTTGAGGTGTGTTGAGTTGTGTTGAGTTGTGTTGAAGTGTGTTGAGGTGTGTTGAGTTGTGTTGAGGTGTGTTGATTTGTGTTGAGGTGTGTTGAGTTGTGTTGAGTTGAGGTGTGTTGAGGTGTGTTGAGGTGTGTTGAGTTGTGTTGAGTTGTGTTGAGGTGTGTTGAGATGTACTGAAGTATGTTGAGGTGTTTGTTTTAAGTGTGTTGAGGTGTGTTGAAGTGTGTTGAGGTGTGTTGAGTTGTGTTGAGTTGTGTTGAAGTGTGTTGAGGTGTGTTGAGTTGTGTTGAGGTGTGTTGATTTGTGTTGAGGTGTGTTGAAGTGTGTTGAGGTCTGTTGAGGTGTGTTGAGTTGTTGTGTTGAGTTGTGTTGAGTTGTGTTGAGGTGTGTTGAGATGTACTGAAGTATGTTGAGGTGTTTGTTTTAAGTGTGTTGAGGTGTGTTGAAGTGTGTTGAGGTGTGTTGAGTTGTGTTGAGGTGTGTTGAGTTGTGTTGAGTTGTGTTGAGGTGTGTTGAGATGTACTGAAGTATGTTGAGGTGTTTGTTTTAAGTGTGTTGAGGTGTGTTGAAGTGTGTTGAGGTGTGTTGAGTTGTGTTGAGGTGTGTTGAGATGTACTGAAGTATGTTGAGGTGTTTGTTTTAAGTGTGTTGTTGAAATGTGTTGAGTTGTGTGTTGGTGTGCTCAGGAGAAGCAGTAAGGTCATAACAGCACTTTGCTCTTTCAGTGACACGGAATAATCACTGTGCAGTGAGCCTTGTATATTTTTCTCCAAAGCACTGTGTGTGTGTGTGTGTGTGTGTGTGTGTGTGTGTGTGTGTTTGTATGTGCAAGATTACCGTCTTGGGGCCTTTTCTAAACCAGCTAATCTAATGTGATTCGCTTTCTCCGAGGCTCTGCCTGGAATTTGAAAACATTGCGTATTTCCAGCTGAGCCACGATCCGAGTCACGCCACGATCCTCACGCGGAGAAGCGGAAAAAGCAAAGGAGAGGAAGGCGAAGGGGATGAGCACGAACGTATGAAAAGAGGAAGACTTACGCTCATTAAGTTAACGAGATGTGTCTTGGCTGAGCTCGGTGCCATGAAGCGCATTAACCGTATTGGAGATTTCCGTCCAGAACAATAACCCAGCATGTAAAGATGGCCGCCCGCTTTACACCTGCTAGCAGAGCTAAACCCTGCTGTCTTTCACAGAGAAACGGACATTACCGTAAGGTTTTAGTCTTGCCGTCCTCATCACATCACATTAACCGCTGTCTTAAAGTGGATTATTGGGGATTCTAGTGGAACCGAACGCCACAGCACCGCTAACGTTCGCGAGAAAAGCACACGGGATGCTGTGAGGAAGTGAGGAGCGATGCTGGGGCTGATTTCTTTCCAGTCCAGACTGTCAGTCGTGTCAGCTGATCACACAGAGTGGCACGCCCCCTAGACACGCCCCTAGATCTGCATCAATCTCTACATCCATATCGTGCCATCGGCACTGGTTCAAAAGGCGCATGTCCAATACCTTCATGAACAAGATGGATTATTTACTCCATCGCCTTTTTTTTCTTTCTTCTCCATACGAGTACCGAAGCCTCGAGCATAAAACACTGTCACTTTGTGTACAAACATTCCTGACAGCCATCTCACCTAAAGGGACCACTGAGTCATTCATGTATGTGTGTGTGTGTGTGTGTGTGTGTGTGAGAGAGGAGGGTGGGAGATGATCAGATGATCTGGACGACTATGGTGAGAGACCTTGCCTCAGATGTACCCTGAGGTTCTTGACCTTTGCCCTCTCGGAAATAAAGACAGAGATGGATACAGACAGTGTCTGATGTAAAGCTCTGGAGGTATCTGGACACAGAGATGAGTAACCTACACCGTGAGGCATCGTGTTTGTACTTTCAGGAAAGTTTCTTCATCCCCAGGTGCTTTAATAGCACCAGCTGCTGTTCTATAATGTCTTGAAGTGAGCAGACGGAGAGCACGCCGTAGACTTGCTGCTTTATTCCAGTGCTGCCGTATTTTCTGGACAATAAAGTCTGATTTACGCGTCCTTCCAAAGCGGATCCCGATGGCTGCGAAGACAATTTGAAGAGAAGCGCATCCGAAATGTACTCATAACAATACCTTAGCTTGTACTCGCTGGGGCTTGTACAGTCGAAGCTCCACATAGATATATATTGAACATTTATGTAAGGAGTCTCCAGTGTCAGTGCTCCGATAGAGTCAGAGGTAAAGCTGTAGCGTTCAGTTTTCCCGAAATGTTCATGACGGAGGAGTTTGAGTTAGTCGGTGACATAAGACGCTGCGTTTGTGTCATCTTCTTAACGTCAAGAGAGAAAGATAAGAGAGGGGTACGGCCGTTTATAGCTGCCATAGCGGGAGTGAGAACAGGAACTAGCTCGACGTTCCACAACAATAACTATCAACGGATAAAAGACAAAGTAGGACGTTCTTTAATTATTCGACTTGTACTTGTTGTCAAATTGCTGTGGCGGGATATAAGAGGAGCGAGACGCTTCAGGGCCGTCTGTGACGCTAAAAATAATCGGCAGTCATTGTGAAACCGTTAACAACGTAAAACATTACCTCATCGGAAATCTGACCTCCGAAGGTCACCCAGGTGCCTAAAGAAGAAAGAAAAACAATCATTAATACGTCGTTACTCCTTCGTTTCACAGCAGTCATTCATTCACAAGAACGTTGTCCCTCTGGGGGAACCCGTAAAGGTTCTACGTAGAACTTACTTACAACCCTTAACTAACGTTGGACAAACCCATAAGGAACCCTTGAAGAACTTAAGAGTGTTTCCTAGAACGCATAAGAACCATGTAAATGAAATCCATCTTCAGGCATTTTAGGAAATGATGTATGCTTCCTGTTCCTTAATTAACCGACTAATGGATTTATAGGCGTACGGAGCAGTCAGGAGAGGAGAGGTGCATGCTGGGAAAGTCATAGTTTTTACTATGATAGAGTGCACAGAGTATACTTTTTTTTTTTTTTTTTTTCAGTGTAGTATTAGAATGCAGTGGAAGTGACTCATTTCTCGATTTCACACTTCTGTTTACTTTTTTTTTTTTTTTTTTTCTGGCCCGGAAATGAATCTCCACCCCAGCCCAAGGTGCTCAAAACTTTTCCTTATTGGATGCCGTTTTGAAGCAAAGCAAAGCAATAGAGTTCTCCTTGGGCGGCTGTGGATCAGGTGGTAGAGTGGGGTGTCCACTGATCGTAGGGTCGGCGGTTCGATTCCCGGCGCACGTGACTCCACGTACTGAAGTGTCCTGAACCCCAAGTTGCTCCCGATGGCAAGCTAGCGCCTTGTATGGCAGCTCTGCTACCATTGGTGTGTGTGTGTGTGTGTGAATGAGAACCAGTGTAAAGCGCGTTGTAGAACTGCTAAGGTTAAAAAAGCGCTATATAAGTGCAGACCATTTACCATTCACCTCAAAGGCGGGAGCTGAAACACGCTAAAACGACATACTGCCCCTTTAATATACGTAATACACTGTGTATCTAATATACTGTATCCTCTCACACAGCACACCGAGGATGCCAGAGAATGAAAATATTATATAATAACATTCCTGTCCTTCTAGATGTACAGAGCAACGCATTTATAATTATTGCGCTTCTCAGATACGTCACTGCATTCGCAGAGAAATTTTTGGTGGCACTGATGGGATTTTTAACGCTGAAACATTCGCAGTAGAAACGCCTGGACCGCGGCGAGCATTACGAAGAACACGACCCAACCCGTCAATTAGTCATTTGTTCGAGCGTTAATTCAAATCGATGGGCTTTTTTTTTTTCATTTTCTACCCGGGAAACTGGTGTAAACTGATGACTCAGTGTGGACAAAGTGTGTGTGTGTGTGTGTGTGTGTGTGTGTGTGGCATTAAATCACAATCTTTCCTCCGCTACTTATGCATTTCTCCCCAAGAAACTGTCTATCCCGTTTCATTTCCCATGAATAGTTCCTCTGAGAGCCACGCAATTAAAGGGGTCATGAGGGTCAGCGCTTGCAAAACACACACACACACACACACACCGATCGTCACGTCATCTCGGCTGAACGATACGTCGGCTGCTTTCAGAACAGACAGAAGATGACAGCAGAGACACTCAGCATTTATCTCAGCTCTCCTCTGAGTCCTGTGACGGATGCCAGATGGGAGCAAAGCCGAAGAAACGACTCGACGGCTTTAAATCGGTTGCCAGAGCGCTGAAGTTCACCCTGACTCAGGAGGACTGGATGAGGAACACACTACTGCTCTACCGGGTCAGGATGAGTCGCTCAGCGCGCACTCAAAGCGTTTATTACCATAATCCGCTCTGTGCCTCACTCACCGCTGCTGTAAGGTGGCATGAAGCAGTGGCACTGAGCTCCATCGTCACGCTACAACACTCGAGAACCGCTCGAGTCAGCATAGTCGTTCTTCTCGGCTTCATTGAAACGACGTGGATCGGTATTGCAATCCACAATTTCCCAGGAAAGCATGTGTGATGAAGCTGAAGCATGGTGTGATGAAGCTGAGTCACCGCGACGAAGTTGATTATTTTCCTGTAACGGCACGTCCTGATGTGTTTTTATTCCTCTCTCGCCACACGAGCAATTTTTTATTCGTTAAAGAACGAGGCGTCGTACTTATTATCCATTTATAGTTACAATCAACGCCGTGGAACGTCCCATGAAACAAGTTCGTTCGAAAAAGGCTCACCAGCCTTCATTTATCTCTCTCTCTCTCTCTCACAAAAACGCTGCGTGTCATGTTACAAAGAAAGGGTACAGCTGTAAAACCGAAAGCCCTGACACTGGAGACTCCTTACAGAAAACATTACCATATCAACGATAACGCGTCTTCTAAATCCGTTTACGTGGAGCGTCTGCAGTACAAGAGATCTAAATCATTACTCTAAACAAATCATTTTGCAGATATTATAGAAAACAGCTTTTGACCAATCAGAATGTAGAATTCGGCATCCTCCTCCCCGCCCGCCTCCACACACACACACACACACACACACACACACACACACACCTTTCCTCTTTTCCTTCTCCATTCGGTTCACAGATGAATGCGGATGAAACTGCTGACCGTTCCGACGAAGCACATCGATCTGTTCTCCTTGCTGCTTTTGCGCACTTCTGCGTTCATTCCCGTACAATTACACCGAATGAGCCCGGGCCAGGACACATCGATCCTCATGCAGCATGCAGCAATACACAGTGCACGTTAGCAACCGAACGCGAAGCACCGTAGCCATTACCGTTCACTTTAGGGAGGACGCGCCGTTGCAGTAATAATTCAAGGAGATCGCTAGCATGGATAAAATAGCTGTTTACTTAACCAGCAGTAAGACCATCATAAAGTAAAACTGCACGGTCTCTCTTCCAAATAAATAAATAAATAAATAAATAAATAAATAATGACACAAAATTGTTTTTAAATGCTTTTGAGACTTTTTTTTTTTTTTGAAAAAAAACGTTTTTTTTTTGTTTTTTTAAAAAAAAAGACTCAAAAACAATCTGGTCGATTTAACTTGCTGTTAAGGCTATTCTCGCAGATCGTGAGAAACTTAATCAGGGGCGGAAAAAGGATTATTAGAGGTAAACTTTATACGCCTCCCATGAAAGCGTGACTGATTAGAAAGAAAAGATCAAACTGCGATGAAATTCATTATTGTCACTCATACCGCAGATGAATTGTTTTTATGAATATATTTTCTATAAAAGCAGGTTACTGTACACTGTAATACTGCATGCTTTTGCGTTCTATAATAAGAACATACGCGGGGACTTAAACCGCAGATGCTCCATGGAACAATTTCTGACATTTTCTGACATCTTTAGGATAGAGGAGTTTACACTTTGTAGTCACTTGGTAATGTATCGAGCTGCGTTCTTATTACATTACATTACATTTACGGCGTTTGGCAGACTCCCTTATCCAGAGCGACTTACATTTATCTCATTTATACAGTTGAGGGTTAAGGGCCTTGCTCGAGGGCCCAACATTGGCAGCTTCACAGTCCTGAGGCTTGAACTCCTGATCTTCTGATCAGTAACACAGAGCCTTTAACAACTGAGACACCACTGGCTGGTTATTAACTTCAATAGAGAGACAAAAGAGAGTCTTCCGAAGGGACAACTGCGTATAGTTGCTATAGACATAGTTGATATAGCTGATCCTTTAAATTTTTTTGGATGGTCCACAACATTAATTGTGTGAAAAGCATGACCTGTTATTCTTCACTGAATAAAGTGTGATCAAATGTAATCATGTAATGCAATTTGCTGTGGTGTAAGCAGAATAAAACACTTAAGATGTGGTAACAGTAACTCCGCTTCATCACACTGTCCTATAGATGATTATTTTCCTACAACAATATGACACGGAGTGTTTTATCCTTTAGCATTTAATGTCTTATTAACAGTCAACTTGGTCTTTGTATGAGTCTTTGTATATTGGTCTGCTCCAAAAAGACTTTGTATGAGGAGGGGTGCACAAACATTTGAGTATTAAACAAACTTGTGAATTTATGGAACTATGAAATGCTGTCAAAATGGAGTCCAATTATAATGTCATATGTAAGTGTTTTTTCTCTTAGAGATGAAGCTTTTGAGAGACTTAAAAGCATTACTTACAATGCGAGAGAGAGAGAGAGAGAGAGAGAGAGAGAGAGTGAGAATACGAGACAGAGAGATGGTAAACGATACAGGGGAGATGACAGAGTAATAGAGAAGATGAAAGTGAGAAAGGCAACGGAGGCTAGATTGGCTTATTCTTTCCATCTCTCACCGTTTGTCATCCGTATCAATTGGACACGAAACAGAGATGAGCAGGGAGTTGTTACTGTAGCTGAGGTGTCAATTCGGTCAAAACCCCATCACTTGACTCTCTCCATCCAGCAGGTGCAGTATAAACCACACCACAGAGCAATGAGGAAAAAGATCTCAGCGGGGAGATGTTTCGTCAGTTTGGTGTGCTCTTTAGGGAGGTAAAAACACAGCAATCACACTCGGGATCGAGAGCATCTGAGCTCTGCCTCCAAGAGAACTCTAGTGAGAAAGTGATTTGTCTCACTGCAGGTTCTGAATCATACGTGCTGTGTGTTTCGGATTTTTTGTAGATGTGAGCTGCTAAACTGAGCCACAAGTTAGAAAGTGAGCCAAAGGACGTAGTGCTGCAGACATCCCATGTGTGCTATCGATAAACACTGGGTGTGGTATACCAAATAAACACTAGGGGTGGTATACCAAATAAACACTAGGGGTGGTATACCAATTAAACACTGGGTGTGGTATACCAAATAAACACTGGGTGTGGTATACCAAATAAACACTAGGGGTGGTATACCAAATAAACACTAGGGGTGGTATACCAAATAAACACTGGGTGTGGTATACCAAATAAACACTGGGTGTGGTATACCAAATAAACACTAGGGGTGGTATACCGAATAAACACTGGGTGTGGTATACCGAATAAACACTGGGTGTGGTATACCAAATAAACACTAGGGGTGGTATACCAAATAAACACTGGGTGTGGTATACCGAATAAATACTGGGTGTGGTATACCGAATAAACACTGGGTGTGGTATACCAAATAAACAGTGGGTGTGGTATACCGAATAAACACTAGGGGTGGTATACCGAATAAACACTGGGTGTGGTATACCGAATAAACACTGGGTGTGGTATACCGAATAAACACTGGGTGTGGTATACCAAATAAACAGTGGGTGTGGTATACCAAATAAACACTGGGTGTGGTATACCAAATAAACACTGGGTGTGGTATACCAAATAAACAGTGGGTGTGGTATACCAAATAAACAGTGGGTGTGGTATACCAAATAAACACTAGGGGTGGTATACCAAATAAACACTAGGGGTGGTATACCAAATAAACACTGGGTGTGGTATACCAAATAAACACTAGGGGTGGTATACCAAATAAACACTGGGTGTGGTATACCAAATAAACACTAGGGGTGGTATACCAAATAAACACTGGGTGTGGTATACCAAATAAACACTAGGGGTGGTATACCAAATAAACACTGGGTGTGGTATACCAAATAAACACTGGGTGTGGTATACCAAATAAACACTGGGTGTGGTATACCAAATAAACACTAGGGGTGGTATACCGAATAAACACTGGGTGTGGTATACCGAATAAACACTGGGTGTGGTATACCGAATAAACACTGGGTGTGGTATACCAAATAAACACTGGGTGTGGTATACCAAATAAACACTGGGTGTGGTATACCAAATAAACACTAGGGGTGGTATACCGAATAAACACTGGGTGTGGTATACCGAATAAACACTGGGTGTGGTATACCAAATAAACACTGGGTGTGGTATACCAAATAAACACTAGGGGTGGTATACCAAATAAACACTGGGTGTGGTATACCAAATAAACAGTGGGTGTGGTATACCAAATAAACACTAGGGGTGGTATACCAAATAAACACTGGGTGTGGTATACCAAATAAACACTGGGTGTGGTATACCAAATGTTTTAACATAGTTAGCTAAAATGATAAAAATCTAAAATGTTTTCATCTAGCTTTGTCTGATTAGCTCCCATCTGATCAACGTGGGACAGTATGTCCAATCACACTCCTAGAAACTTTGTGAAGAGATGTCGTGACTCATTTTCCACAGGTGTTTTTTTTTTTCTTTTTGCCAGATGTTTTAGAGTAATCCTTGACTACAAAATACACTATATGACTATATGGTTTGTCAGGTGTCCACAAATTTCTGGCCGTATAATATATCAATTAAATCTTACAGACAGAATAAATGGTCAATATATTAGAAGTGCCATGGTTTCCCACTTTGTGCTGCAGTTCCCATGGCGATGAACGGCATGTGCTTGTGTTTGTTTTGGTTTCTGTTCTAGTCTCAGCTCTACCCCTGTCCTGTAAGTGGTTTGCTGCCTGATTGTGTTCATCTGTTCTGTGTTAGTGGTCTATGTATAGACTGCTGTTTCTACATACAGTATCTACCATACATTTTTGGACTGAGTCTTTCTGAGTTTTTTTTCCTTCTTCCTCCCCCATTTGTTCTGGCTTTTGCCTCTTGCTTGTGTTTTGACTTTGAATATAGATGATCCTTGTCTAACTTTGTCTGTGCTTTAACCCATATCATGATTCTTGGACTTGCCCCAATAAAGCAGGCCGAGTTTCTGCACTTGCCTCCTGCATCTCAGTGCAGACTACGCCCTCAGTGGTTTTACTCGCAGAAATAGCAATGCAGAGTTTGCTGTTTGATTGTGAAGTAAATGGTGCAACCGACTCGACTCTCGCTCAGCTTAACTTTTCGCATTAATTCTCTCTAGAAGACCAGATGTGTCCGCCTGTGTGTGTTTCCCAATTCCCAAACCTTTGGACAAAGACAAAATAAATGCAGTCTGATCCGTAGAAATCCCAGCAGCCTCTCAGGAACAGATCGTACAGCAGAAATCACACAGACTGCACAGGTCAGGGTTTTGCGTGACAGGCGAGTTCACAAATTCTGCTCCGAGCACTATGGCCGACATAAATAAAATCAGCAAAACACACTTTCAGAAAAGAAGACAGCACAAAAGCTGTACCTTGCTGTGCACCAGTACAGGTTCAAGTCTCTAGGCTTTACGCTTCGGTCTGCACGATCAGTTTTATGGCATAATAATAATAATAATAATAACAAAAATGATAATAACAATAATGATAATAATAACAATAATAATAACAACAACAACAACAACAACAATAATAATAATAATAATAATAATAACAAAAATGATAATAACAATAATGATAATAATAATAATAATAATAATAATAATGTTTATAATAATAATAATAATAATAATAATAATGTTTATAATAATAATAATAATGATAATAATGTTTATAATAATAATAATAATAATGTTTATAATAATAATAATAATGATAATAATAATAATGTTTATAATAATAATAATAATAATAATAATAATAATGTCATCTTTATTTATATAACACTTTTTAATTTGAGTCCAGTGAAATAATCCACAGTAAATCAATACATATAAAAGAATTTGACCTCAGCAGCCATTTTGTAAGAGTAGATATCAGAACCCAGTGTGAAGGTTTTGCAGTTCTTGTCTACAGAAAGCTGTAGGATGTTTTTTTTTTCCCCTCTCTGGCAGTGTTAAAGACCGCTCTTGTATCTTTGCAGGCAGATTTACATTGTTTGTACTCTGGAAGCTAAAAAACACCTATTCTAGACTGAATGAGAAATCAGCTCCTGGTCTCGACACCAGGCTACGATATCAACTGCTGCAATTACAAAGCTGCTGATTCACACAGAAATGCTCGAGGCGTTTTCAAAGAGCTTTGATTGATTAAAAAACGATAAGATTCTCACCAAGACCCAGACAGGATACTCGCAATCCAGACTTCCCAAGGTTCCTACACAACAGAGAGAGAGAGAGAGAGAGAGAGAGAATATTATCAGTAAGGCTCAGATTAATCAGCATCAGGCTCATGTACTGAAGCAAAACCTTGACTTCCAAGATATCTAATATTTATAACCTACTGTTACACTACAACAAACCTACTGTTGACAATCCTGTATTTATTGTCAACATCCAATGAGACTTCTAGTCATGTGGACAAATCCTAAACGACACGGAACGAGCCGATAAAATAAAGCTGTACGTATATAGGCATTTAAAAATATACTGTCGATTTGAACCTATTACGCACACACCATCCGATTCAGTACTACTGAACAAAACGTCTACAGCAGTGTTCAGCTGCAGTCCTGCAGAGCAGCGGTCGTCCTGATTGGTCGAAAGTATGATAGCGATGTAACGACGCTAGCACACGCAGGCTCTTTTCGAAATATCCGAAACAATAGCAGACCTTTTATGAAACGTCAAACAATTTGATCGTTAGATAGGAACAGCGGTTAAAGGAATAAAACGCACTACGTAACATCATGTTGTCCGGTTACAGAGAAACTCGTCTGTCTGGAAGTCGTCTGGAAAGTTATAGTGTTACTTCTGACCTTTACAAAGCGCTGGTACTGGAGACTCCTTCTGTGACATGTTAAATAAATAAACATCCCCTCACAGAAACTATTCAACAATTACAAACACCATACGGTGTAAGTTACTATGCAAATTATTATGTATGACACCTTCTGTCACAGAGAATTAAAGCGCACCTATTGTGGATTTGAAACGTGCCTAATTTTGTTTTAAAGGTCTCATACGATAGATTTACGTGCATTTGAGATCGAAAAACACTTTAACGTGCTCATCATTTAAACTGCAGCGTTACCTTTTTTCCCCCCAGTGTCACAAACGACTCGTTCAATGATCCGTTATAAATGATTCGTTCTAAACTCCTCCTTTCAGAGAGCATACTCTGCTCTGATTGGTCAGACGCCCCAGTCTGTCGTGACTGGTCTACCGCTGTCAGCGAGCAGCCGATGAAGACCAGAGGCGGGGTTTTTTGTTACAAACCTACATAGGTCAGTACAGGAAGTAAAATCTGGAATCACTAACGACTCGATTCAGCTGTTCAGAATCGATTCCTTCTTTTGGGAGTCGATAACTCCGTCTGTCGTCCGCTTTGATTTTTGAAACTCTGCAGACTTTTTTATTTCGCAAACAGATACGTATATAACGCACTACATGAACGGGAATATCTGAAAAACCGTCATAGGTGCACTTTAATCAACACCTTCTGACCAATCCGAATCGAGAATTCAACAGCACTGTGGTGTCGCTAACAGTATCCATGAAATGAACCCTTATCTTAACCTTTCTGGTGTTTTTATGTCAGCTTGTATTATGTAAGCTTTCTTTATACTTATTAGTCCTTTCTCCTGAATTCTGAAGTGGAATCAGTAAAACCTCTCCACGCTGAGAAACCCAGTCCTTCTTTAACCCGCGGCAGTTACTGATCATTTCATTTTATTGTACAGTGAACACTTTTTGGTGATATTAAGATGGAGTGAGCAGTAGTGGTTAAACTGGAGCAGGTTCTATAGCAAGCAGATTATTAGAAACTGCTGACTGAGAGGGGGGGGGACGGGTGGAGAGATGCAATAAAGGTGTATTATTTCGGCTATAACCAGCATCAATCAGTTCTTTTCTATTTAAGTCACAGAGAAGAAAAAAAAAAGCGAGTGAGAACGTCCCCGAGAGTCTGCGGATTTCTCAAAGCTGGACGTCGGTGTGCATTTTAACTGGATTTTACCCAGTAAGTTTCGAATTAAAACACTCGGCGTCGTGCTGTTGTGGGAAAATAATCTACGGTCAGGTGGAGTTATGTTTACGTTCATTATTTTCATCAAATGATGTTGAAAAAAAAAAAAGTCTTCTTAGAGAAAACTCAACCATATCAATGACACACGTTTTTTGGGTTTTTTTTTTTTTTTTTTTTTTTAGTGACCGGGGTTTTAAGGTTTCGGGCAGGTTTATCAGACTTGTCGTTTTCATTCGGCAGGATTTGTGGAAAAAAATCCATCCTTTCATGAGAAAGAAATAAAGCAGTGCAGGAAGAAAAGAAGAGATCGAATCAGGAGGAGATAAGGACGAGTAAGGAACAGAATGACACAGCGCTGTAAAATGAAGAAGCGCTGTGTACGTGTGTGTGTGTGTGTGTGTGTGTGTGTGTGTGTGTGTGTGTGTGGAATGATAATGAGAGTGAGACAGATTGGGGTGCAGAGGTTACTCGGTAAATTCCGTTCAGGTACAGCCACACTTGTATGAAGAGTTGTTGAGTTGTCAGATTTAGATTGGCTAAAGCAGTGTTTTAGTGCATTGTATCATATAACAGAAGCATTAAAGGGGCAGTATGTAAGTTTTAGAGCCCTCTGCTGCGAACAAGACTTCCTCTTCTCCCTAACTGACTCCACCCCATTCCTCTGGCGGAACTACCCCTCCTTCTTGAGTTACCTTTTAAGGAAATGAGGGTGGGAGCTGAGCGTGGAGGCAGGGTTAATTTCAGGGCCAGAAAAATATCAACTTAAACTGAAATGAAAAAAGCAGCCAGATGAGTGGTGACAATGGGAGTACAGTGCAATCCTAGAACATTAAAGTACTGCCATGTGTGTGTGTGTGTGTGTGTGTGTGTGTGTGTGTGTAAGACAGCTGGCTAATGACTCCAGAGAGGATTTTGCACAGTAATATTATCTGCTCTGGCTGAGACATTTCACATGTGCTCTGCCAAACAGAAACACAAACGTTTCCTCCAAAGCTTTTCACTGAAGCCTTCACCCCCCCCCCCCCAAAAAACACCCCCTCCCCCCAGGGACATTTACGTTTCATCATTCAGACGGCATTTTTATACAAAATGAGACAGAAGGAAATCGCAGCAGCCGATCGGCGGAGAGTTACAGAGCTTGCAGAGCTTACTCAACAACTCAAAAGTGCCAATCTGTGGGGATTTGAACTCACAGCCTTCTGATGCCTAGCTCAGGTCTTTCACTGTTTGCACGGTTTCTAGAGAGTCCGACATTTAATAACACGACATTTATCACGTTGCGTAAACTGAATAAAAGTAAATAAGCGCACACGCTTGAGTGACTTCGGTGTTGCGTGTCAAGTTTTTTGGACTAGCTTAATGTTTAACAAAGAGGGATTTCATCTCAGATGAAAAGGCCTGCATGTGAGAAATCCTGGAGGTTTTCACTTCGGGGGGCACGCCGTGACAGGAAAACCGCCAGTGCCGTGGTGATGTGATGAAACCGAGTCACTGTTACCACCGTGAAGTCGATTCTTTTCCAATAACAGCACACCCTGAAGCGCTCCATTCCTCGTACACCGCAGCACTTTGCCGACGATGACTATTTATTTATTTATTTATTTATTTATTTATTAAAGAATGACGGCGCCTTGTACTTCATTTTTTCGAACTTTTCTAATTACGTTTAATGTTGTGGAACGTCTGTAAAACAGGTCCGTTTCTGCTCGCACTTACGTTAAAGCAGCAGTTGCTTTCTCCCAATCCTCTCTTTTTTTCCCCTGTTGTCTGTCAATCATTCCTGCATTGATTGTAAACCCTCGGCTGATGACATGGCCGGTAAAAGACACTAATAAACCTGCCACAGTACAGCCTGTATAGATTTGGCTCTGAAGTGACAGAGATATGGGTTTCTTTATACATGTACTCCTCGTTAAAGTCTTTTACAGAGATATGGCTTTGCTACAGCACTCCAGGAATCTACAGATCTCCAACCACTCGCTCGCTTATTTTTCAGCCACTAAAGCAATTTCACCTTTGTATACAATCAGCAGGGGGGAATTTGTCATTGTTTAGCGACGCCACTGCCACGGATTCCTCCTTCACGTCTTTGTTTGTGTTCTTCGCTCCTGTCGTTTGCTTGTTACCTCATGGTGTGCACCTGTTTTGTATTATTTCTTGAGTAAGTTGTCGATTTATTCCCCATCGTGTCTGTAAAGCTTTGTGAACTATCACTATTTGCACTGCCTTTGTTTCCTGTTTTGTTGTTGTTGTCCTTCCGTGCCTCTTTCCACATTTACTGATTAAGGATTATCCTATTTTACTGCATTATGGACTTAGAAGACGATTTTTTAGTAAACCCCAACATGCGTGTTTATGCCTGTCTGTCCTGCACGGTACAGCTACAGACAGATGACAAAGTAAAGAAACAGGTCTAGCACGACGGGCATGGTCTCTTCCAGGATGACTGCACCAAACCCCACCCCCCTCCACCCCCATCCACAGGCTCACTGAATGGTTCGAAGAGGATGCTCTGGCCTTCATATTCGCCAAATCTCGACCCAATTTAACACGTAATTGGATGTGGAAGTGAGGTGTTAGACAGCGCTCTCCACCATCATCGTCATCTGATGGAAAATCTTTCGGTATTACGATGTTCACATTTCCAGAGTTTTGGAGACTTGTACATGACAAATCAAGTCACCTTGTTGTGCCGGGGTGCTCAAGTAGAAGAAGAGTTCTGGACACACTACACCCATCTAACACCGGCTGGCAGATTAGGTTTATTTTAGGTTTATTAAGGTTTATTTTGTCATTTTATTAAATTTACTTTAAAGACGATGTGAAATTTGAACGCGTTTTTCTTTCCAAAAGTAATTCCGCTTTTTTTTTTTTTCTCTGCCACTTCGTAGATCAGTTTCGATTTAAAGCAAACTTACAGCAAACATGAGTCAGACACACTATGAATAACAAGAGTAATCATTAGCGCTTTGCACGTTCATCAGCAGCTACATTCATCATGGCCTGTAATAAAGTTATTAAAAGCAACACATCTATTTATGTAGTGATTTTGCGGTCAGTGTGTGGAGTGTGTGTGTATTATTTCGGTGTAGCAGAGTGTGTGGATCTGGGTGAGTAATGTGGATGGGGTTTCATGTCGAGAAGATTTCCCATGGGCTCGGCTCCAGGTGCGTGAGCGTAGAAACACCTGATCTCTCTTTAAACTGGATTACAGTGTTAATCACTGTGTTTTTTTTTTTTTTTTTTTTTTTTAGGGCATCCATACGTGTACTCATGTGGCGTACGTGGGGAAATTCTGTCGGAAAACCTTCTCATTCAGTCACTCTTGCTCTTCGATTCCCATTTTTTTCCTTCTCACTTGTTCACTCCCTCATCCAGAGAACTGATCCCTTGCCGCTTTTGAAGGTCATTGACACTCTTGGATTTTTTCTGGATTCAAGGCCGTTTGAGCGCCGAGTTCAGTACGATTAGTGAAGTGTGAACGCTGTTACCTACAGTAGCGTGTACCATTTTGCAAATCAACGGTTCTGACGGAATCCTTCGATGTGAAAGCGAACCTGCGTTTATGAGCCCCGCCCCCAAACGAACCCAAAATTGACTTAAATAATTGGCCCAAGTGTGAAAACACCCTTAGTCTTTGGGTCTTTTAAATGGCATTCAGAATTGATCGATTATGATGTCGTGACCTCGGTTTAGTGTCTCGTGGCTTCGTTAAGCTGTGCGCACAAGTAACCGTTATAAAAAGAAATGATACACCGTGCTGGATCAAGTGCTATTTTATAAATAATGCCAAATAATGAGGGTGGAAGGCATTTTGTTCGATGAAATGAAATGCAGTGATTACTGTGCTATGATCATTGCAACTAGGTCGATCCATGCAGCTACGCATTGTTAATATACTGTACAGTACCAGACTCCGATAAGATGTTTACAGCGTTTGTGCTTAACTTTACGACTTGCGAAAACCCAAAGTTCGGGTAGGGAAATCCAAAACATTTTACATTTATGGCATTTGGCAAACGCCCTTATCCAGAGTGACTTACAATGATCTCATTTTCTTTATACAACTGAGCACTTGAGGGTTAAGGGCCTTGCTCGAGGGCCCAGCAATGGCACCTTGGTGGTGCTGGGATTTGAACTCATGACCATCCTAGAGCTACCGCTTCCCAAAACGGCAGTATCAACATCCAATGCAGGCGTGAAAACACGGGCAGACAATACAAACCAGAGTAATCCATGATCAGAGATGCGAACGACAGGCAACCAGGAAGTAACAAGGAAACGCAGGAAACAAAGGCTTCCAACGGCATGTGAACTACACTACGGCGATACTTTGTGAAGAGACGAAGACACAGGAGGGTATTAATAAAGCAACTAATCAGGAACAAATACAAAACAGGTGCACACAATAACGCCACAATAGTGAGATGAACCAATGACAAGACGGGGACAGAGACAAGGCTCAAATCATAACAAAACCCACATGGCTACATAAAAACTAAATATGACAGGAACTACGTCCAAACACAGATTTTATATCCCTCATTTTTTTTCCGGCTTAAAGGCAAGTGCTTGTGTTTAAAGGTTGCGTCATATCAAGACTAAATCTGGCAACCTCGGAGACAGAGTATATATTCGTAATATCTTACTGGCACTTAAAGTAAATCAACTTACGCGTGTGAGTCTAAATACGCGGAAATTTCCCCGTGTAAATATTGACACAATTTTCTGACGTAAGTTGCAGATTCTGAACGCAGCCCATAGTGAAGCTAGAGAAGGAAGGAAAAGAGCAAGGGGGTGAGTGTGTGTGGAATATTTATAACATTTAAGTGATATTGAATGATAATAGGGGTGACAAGGGAAGGGCAGAGATGACATGATGAGTCGGCAGGGATTAGTCTCATTTCTCCTGCTCGCATGTGGACCATCTTTATCACCCTGGTGTTTAAATGAACAAGGCCGATAATGCAAACTGGACATCTGTCCTACTGAGCTGCTTTCAGACTCCTGCTCAGGGGCGTGCTGATAAAAGCAGCTGCAGTAACGACACCATGATGAACTGTTACTCAGAGAGTGTGTTCCAAGCTAGTGAGTCAGTTTTATTAGACAAGTAAGCTTTACTTATGTCCACTTGGCTGTTGCTCTCTTTGACACAGACATTGGGGTTGACATATCACCAGCCTGGGCGTCTGGACAGCAGATAGTATTTCCAGGATATCAGGTTTTTCCCCCACCCCCATTCATCATCCAGAAGGGGAAAAAAAAGCCTCCTATTGCTTTTGCTTCTAAATAAAATATATGATTAAAAATCTAGCACGCCCGAAATGGTTCATATATTTCTTCCTGTAACTGCAGCTCACTAATCGTTCCCGATTCCTGTTGCTTACAAAACTACAGACATGAAGTAAGAAACAGTTGGTGGTTAGTAAAACCTCTTCGGCAGCATGCGTCGCTAGTTAATATGGCAGCTTGGTTAGTTAGGATGGTTAATTAAAACGCCATTTGCATTGGTTAGCATAATGCATTAAAATGGAAGCCCTGGCTAGTTAGTATAGGCTAAAATTGCAACATCGTATGCTAAAAGTCCTGGTTAGTTAGTTAGAGTGGCCTAGGTTAGGTAGAGTTAAGTTAAGATGGCGGCATCAATCATTAAAATGGCGACATGGCTGATTAAAATGTCAGTCTTGTTTAGTTAGGATGGAAGCATGGTTAATTCAACTGGAAGCATGGGTAACAATGGTAGTTTTACTAGTAAGGATGGCAGCATGCTTAATTAACATGGCAGCGTGTCCATTTAATATGTCAGTCTTGATTGTTTCGAATGGCAGCTCGGTTACTTAAAGTGGCAGCACTGGTCAGCATAATGCATTAAAACAGAACCCCTGGTTAGTTAGAATAGCAAAATGGCTACAATGGCAGTATGGTACGTACGTGAAAATGGCAACATGGATGAATGGAAGCATGGCTGTTTAATATGGCAGTCCTGCTTAATTGAAATGGCAGCACGGTTACTTAAAGTGGCAGCACCGGTCAGTGTAATGCATTAAAATGGAAGCCCTGGTTTGTTAGGATAGCGAAATGGCTGGAATGGCAGCATGGTATGCTAGACTGGCAACATGGCTGATTAAAATGTCAGTCTTGTTTAGTTAGGAAGGAAGCATGATTAATTCAGCTGGAAGCACGGGTAATTACTGCGGCAGTTTTGGCAGTTAGGATGGCAGCATGCGCAATTCAAATGTCACGCTTGGTTCATTAGGATGGCAGCATGAGTAATTAAAATGGCAGCATGGCTATTTAATATTGCAGTCTTGCTTAATTAAAAATGGCAGCAGGGTTACTTAAAGTGGCAGCACTGGTCAACTAGAACGGCAGCATAAGGCATTAAAAAGGAAGCCCTGGTTAGTTTGAATAGTGAAATGGCTAGAATGGCAGCGTGGTATGTTCAAATGGCAGCCTTGCTTAGATAAACAAGTGTAAACCTTGTTTAGAACAGCAGCACGGTGAGTTCAGCACGAATAACAGCATGCTGAGGTAAATTGGCAGCATTTTTTAAATTATTATTTAACTACAATATTTATTTCATTTGTATTTATTTTACGCTAATACCCTAGCACGAAACCTGCTACAAACTAGCATATTTTGTTGTTCAGCACTTTCTGTCTTCTTTAGAAAAAAGAGTCAAACATCTGTTCATGTACAAAATCCCTCCGCCAGACCTTTTCAGCATGAGCCTTCAAGAGAGTGCAGCTTTTATCAGACAAAATGGATTTTTACACATGACAGCTTTCTGGCTCTGCAGTTCGCTAGGCTAATTGAAAACTCGGCTCAGTTTTTTGTCAGGCTGTCGGTGTTTCTGTATTAAAATGCTAAAAAAAAAAAAAAAAAAAAAAGAAAAAGAAATCATGCCCTTGAACCTGAAGTGATGTGAAATGTAGAAAATCTGAAAATGAGGTGAAAATGTTTGACAGCTAAACAAGCGCTTGCAGCACAGTGCGTATATATATAAACACGCTGACAAACCCGAATCGATCACTTTTTATGACATTTGTCACAGGGAATGTTAATTTAGGACATATACGAGTGCTTTTACCTATCAAAAAAATGACCTCGATTACATATGGTGTGTGTGGGAGGAAATATTTCGATTCAATAAATGTGTTAGCATGAGCACTGACAAAATGAGTGATGTGTGTGTGTGTGTGTGTGTGTGTCACTCTACAGTCTCATGGATTCATTCAGCACATTTTATTTGGCTAAAGCAGGAAAAAAAAAAACAAAAACAAAACAACCCCTCAGTCCAAACAGAAACAGATCAATCGTCACATGAATGACTCGCAGCCGGTGTTCCTCCCTACAGAGCAGGTGCGAAAGAGAAGCCGTCATCCACAGGCCCTCAAAGGACCATTAAACCCATACCAAATCATTTTTAATAATGCTCTGCTGGGGGGGGGGGGGGGCAGTCCAGAAGGAAAGCTTGAATCCTGAATGGGGAGCGTTCAGGAGAGCGGCCCCCTGTAGAGCGCGAGCGTTACGGATCGGGCTGGATTTGACTCGAAATAGCAACGCTGCTGCTGGATCTGCAGAACAGAGCCTACGGGATTGAACAGAGCGTTAAGCTAGGTTTGGTTTTCCTTTAAGTCTGATTTTAGTGTCGCAGATTAAAATCCGCACATCACCGTCTGAAGCAAAATCTTTGGAAACGATTGGAGTAATTCTGACGTGGCAACCAGCAGCTGATTGAGTGCCATCGTGGCCAAAGACAAACATGAGAAAGTTCCGGCAGCGTCAGAAATTTCTGATTAGAAGAGTGCAGCGATGACGGGTCACCGGTAACAGGACGGCATAAGATGATAAATGGTCTGCGCTTATATAGCACTTTTTTAACCTTAGCGGTTCTACAAAGCGCTTTACACTGTGTCTCATTCACACATACACACACTAATGGCACCAATGGCTTGCCATACAAGGCGCTAGCTTGCCATCGGGAGCAACTTGGGGTGCAGTGTCTTGCCCAAGGACGTGTGGAGTCATGTGGTGTCATTTGGTGTCATGTGGCGTCATGTGGCGTCATGTGGAGCCATGTGGTGTCATGTGGTGTCATGTGGTGTCATGTGGTCATGTGGAGTCATGTGGCATCATGTGGAGTCATGGAGTCATGTGGAGTCATGTGGAGTGGGGATCGAACCTCCAACCCAAGTGGACAACCCGCTGTACCACCTGAGCCACAGTCGCCCGAGATGACACAACACTCAAGGGAAAGCTACAACTATGGCAGTGGCGATGGTGAGATGTAAATGAACACTTTAACGGGCAAAAAAAAACCCTTTATGTCCTCAAGCTCGATCTGAAGGATGTTTTCCACACAATCACGCTGATTAACGATGTAAGCAGAACATAGTCCTTTTCATTAAATGCAGATATGTTCTTAGAGGATCGTCATCTTTTAGAAATCTGACATGTACGACACATTATCGCTCACCCGGTTAAGGTTTTCATTGAGATCAGACACACACACTGTCAAACCAGTCCTATTTATTTATTTATTTTCAGCCAAGCTGCATTCGCGCCATGTCAGAATTCCCGTAATTACCAGACGACATCCCGGACGTTCTACTCAGGGCTTTTCACATCCTCGGACTCTGAATCACGCGACGTTAGACATTAGACGCTTATCCAACTCTGTGCTAGCTACATTACACTGTATCGTATATGTCTTTTGTTTATTTTTAGATTAATCTTGCATTACTAAGGCGTTAAAAGTAGTCATTTATACGGATTAGTACACAGAAATATTACCAGATAACCACTCGGCTCGATTTTACTGCCGAAGCCGGCGCCGTTCCGAGCGTTTCCGCGTGACATTGCAGCGTCTCGGAAAATTCCTAGTTTTCCCGTCGTAACAAAGAGATCTACAAGGACGTGAGCGCTTTTTACAAGTCGTAATTACAGCATGCCGTGAACGCAGCTTTTGTACTAACAGTAGACAACGATTTTGGTAGCAGATAATCACGCCCTCAAAAGACGGTTTGAATACTTGAATCGTCCTGAGTGTACAGATTCTAAATCCACAAAGTTGCATACTGCCGCTTTAAAACGGTTGAGTAAGGCTGCTTTCAAATAGAGTATGTTCAGTGTTTAGTGTGCTTGACTGGAAGCCTAGTTCTGGGGTCAAGAGCGCATGAGCGAGGTGGTCTTGTTCGGCTTCTGAGTGAACTCTAGTGAGGAAGCGATTCGACTCTGAATCGATTCGCCTACAAGAAGCGATTCAGAAACGCCGTTGGTGTCGTGTTGCGGCGTTTTTCTATAGACGTGCTGCTGAACTGAGCCACGAGTTACACACCGAAATGCCATTTGTTCTGGAGATCTGGAGGACTTTAGACGAGACACACAACATGTATCAAGCTAGTTATTTATATAATTATCGAATCGTTTTCTCTGTGATCTTTTGCGATCTCTACATGCACTTGGTAAAGGTTTTTCTATTTTGCTGTATGTCTAACCAATGACTGAGAGTTTTCCGCCATACACACCGCTCAAATATCATTTAGTGAAGTGCAATGAGGATCCAAACCGATTTGACTCGGATTCGGACTCAGCAAACGGACTCGTACTGCAGGATTCACCTGGTTTCCCCCTCACACACACACACACACACGCTGTCTCCTTCCCCTCATATCTCTACACACCGAGTTTGAAGAGGCCACACTTTAGTTCGAAAAATACACCTGGCAGCATCAGAGGGAGAGAGTGGGTGTTTGCAGAGGCGTGTGAAATAAAAACACACCCTCGCCCGTCCATGCACTCTCTCGCTGCTGGATTTCAGCGCCAAGGCAACACCGTGCGTGGGCTCTGCAGTCATGAAGATCACTGCGGAAACATTCCTCAAAACACAGATGTCGCTGGCGCTGAGCCGGAGTGAACGGAGAGAGAAGGATGCATCAGAAACAGGTTCACACGCGTCGACTCGAGTGGATGCGGATGAGGGAGAGTGTGTACGTAAAGATACAACACCGATTTCAGGAAAATAATCAACAACGGGTCGGTGTGATAAAGCGTTGTCACGGTTACGTCCCTAAAGCTGATTATTTTCCTGTAACAACACATCGTGAAGTTTTTATTCATGTCCCTCTTACGCAACACAAATGCAATTTCTATTCATTAAAGAACGGCACATCATTTTTTAAATTTTTATCCATTTATAGTTACATTTAATGCTGTTAACGTATATAGTAGCTATAAACAGACTTTCCTTCACCAGGTTCTCTTTTCTTATATCCATAAACGCGTAACAAGTAATACATGTTGTTCCTTATTAAACAATATAAATTTCATCTCTGGCAGCTTGCAGTGGTGTAAGAGAAATAAAACACTCCAGGAGGCGCTGTTACAGGGAAAATATACAACTCTGGTCTGTTGACGGTGACCCCAGAACTGTGACCTCCTTAAATATGGATCTCCTGTTTAGTCTGTACGTTACTGGTGCTGCTCTGCCTTGTTTTCATCTCTGGGGTTACACTGAGTGTGCATGATTTAGCTTTTTCTTCTCTTCCATCTCTCCCTCACTCCTTTCCCTTCTATTCCCTCTGTTCTCTCTCTCCTCTCGATCTCCACTCTCTTCTCTCCCTTCTTTCTCTCCTCTCTCTTCCATCTCCTCTCTCTTCTTTCTCTCCTCTCTCTTCTCTCTCTTCTTTCTCTCCTCTCTCTTCGATCTCCTCTCTCTTCTCTCTCACTTCTTTCTCTCCTCTCTCTTTGATCTCCTCTCTCTTCTCTCTCTTCTTTCTCTCCTCTCTCTTGTCTCTCTCTCCTCTCTCTCTTCTATCTCCTCTCTCTTGACTCTCTCTCCTCTCTCTCTCTCCTCTCTCTCTTCTCTCTCTTCTATCTCCTCTCTCTTGACTCTCTCTCCTCTCTCTCTCTCCTCTTTCTCTCCTCTCTCTTCGATCTCCTCTCTCTTCTCTCTCACTTCTTTCTCTCCTCTCTCTTTGATCTCCTCTCTCTTCTCTCTCTTCTTTCTCTCCTCTCTCTTGTCTCTCTCTCCTCTCTCTCTTCTATCTCCTCTCTCTTGACTCTCTCTCCTCTCTCTCTCCTCTTTTCTCTCTCCTCTCTCTTCCATCTCCTCTCTCTTGTCTCTCTCCTCTCTCTTCTCTCTCTTCTATCTCCTCTCTCTCTTCTCTCTCTCTCCTCTGTCTTCTCTCTCTCCTCTCTCCTCTTGTCTCTCCTCTCTCTTGTCTCTCTCCTCTCTCTCTCTTCTCTCTTCTATCTCCTCTCTCTCTTCTCTCTCTCTCCTCTGTCTTCTCTCTCTCCTCTCTCTCCTCTCTCTCCTCTTGTCTCTCCTCTCTCTTGTCTCTCTCTCCTCTCTCTTCTATCTCCTCTCTCTCTTCTCTCTCTCTCCTCTCTCTTCTCTCTCTCCTCTCTCCTCTTCTCTCTCCTCTCTCTCTCCTCTCTCCTCTTCTCTCTCCTCTCTCTTCCATCTCCTCTTCTATCTCCTCTCCTCTCTCTTCTCTTAATTCAATTCAATTCAATTCAAGTGAGCTTTACTGGCATGACACAGTGTACAGAATGTTGCCAAGGCATTGATATCGGCAAAGAATAAAATCTGAACAGAAAACAAATGATAAGATGAACAAATGAAGATAAAACAGTACAGTACAGTCCCAAAAAAGTGCACGTGAGTTCATGAGCGCATCGCCGTTTGATCGACTCTTCCCTCTTTTTGTGTTCACACTTAGATGACATGAGGAGTGTTTGAGGAAAATAAACCTAGCGGGGGGGAGGGGGGGGGGGGAGAATCCTCTGAACGCGTTCAGAGTTTTGGCAGCTCAGAGTGATGTTGATCAAAAAGGCATTTGGTGCAGTGTTTCTCATTACACTGTAATTACTCTCACGGAACGACTCACATTTTTTTGTGCCAGTGCCATTTCCCTATAAAAAAAATAAAATAAATAAAAAACAACCCAGCCCATATGGCACATGGTGCAATTCTGCCAAAAGATCTCAGTGCTAATCATTAGCTGTCTCTCTAGCCCTCACAAATATCTCCTATGCTTTTTCATAACACCGCCTTCACACAAACAGCACCGGCACGTCTCGCTAAACACCCGAGACTTCACCTAAACCATCTTAATGATGCTAATCAATAATAAACGCTAGCAGGGATCGCGTCACATTATGTAAGACGACGCTAAATTAGCTTTCATTAATTATTCCGACTGTATTCCTTTTAAACAGCGGCACACTCTACGTCGATCTCCATGGCGCGAGATAAAGTACTCAGGATCTAAGACTAAACGCCCCGAAGCCTTCTGATTACATAACCGAGTTTGTCCCCCAGAAGGTACGATCTTGTTTTCTGCTGTTGTTCTGTGTCAGCGTGTTGCATCAGCCGGCCCTCAGATCACCTCCGGACTGTATCGCAGAGAACGTTCTGTTATCAAACTCGAACAGTACTGATCGCTTTAGCGTTGTTTCTTAGCATTTAACATAACCCAGAACATGCTAGAAACGTTCAGCTTCATTTGGGTGCGATTACCCATGGATCCGCGCCAAAAAGAGAACACCTGTAATGGAAGTCTAAGGGCAGTTGATGGCGTAGCGCTGAAATATTCATTAGCACACGAATCTTTATAATGAACCTGTGAACTTCAACAGCGTGCATTTTGTAATGAGTTGATTTTGATTGACATTTCGATCTGTTTTCACTTTGGTTAACAGTCTCCTACGTTACCCACGATGCCAAAGGACTACCTGTCGAAAGTAGCGCAGTGGGATTTAGCCCTCGTTTCATCTCTACATAAAGAGTGCGATGCGGCGGCGCTTTAGTCCTCTAGTCGGCTGCTAACTTCTCACAGGAATAACGGAAATACAGCAACGAGTTAGCACCAGAATCACTGAAACACATCACGAATATTTCAATATGGATGTATTTAATGTGCTGACTCAACGGGTTGAGGGTTCAAGCCTCATCACTACCGATCTGAGCACGGCCCTTAACCCTATCTGCTGTAGCTGTATCATGGCTGACGCTGTAGTCTGACCGCAATTTCCTAACAAGCTGCTATAGCTCAGTGGTTAAGGTGTTGGTCTACTGCCCAGAAGGTCATGAGGTCAAACCCCAGCGCTTCCAATCTGTCACTGTTGGGCCCGTGAGCAAGGCCCTTAACCCTCTACTGCTCAGATGTATGAATGAGATCCAGAGAGTAAGTTGCTCTGGATAAGGGCGTCTGCCATATTCCATAAATATATATATATATATATCGCAAAGATAAGTAAATACATCGCATAAAGGCTTCTTCTTCAAATGTAACGTTAACAGAGAGGGTTCGAGGCATGAATAACGATGTGTTAATTCAGGTTTCGACCTTTATACAGCTGTTTAGGAGTGAGAAATAGGAAACCAGGAAGAAGAACCAGACAGTAGGTGAAGTATATCCCACACCTCCGGCAGTGCCACGTGCCGGCGTCGTAACCAGGGCGCTGAACTTTTACAGGAAAGTGAAACGCCGATGAAAAACAATGGCGTGGGGTAAAAAAGTGGAAATAGAAAACCCCCCAGAAAAGCAGAGCATATTCAGCATGTTTCCTCTTTTATCCAAAGCCTGGATGTGAAAAGGAAAACAGCAAGCAAAAAATAGCTTTGGTGAAAAAGGGGGCAACTAAGGGAGGAGGATTTACGACGGGATGCGAAAGAAAGGAGGACACAGGGAGGAAAGAACGCGCTGTTTTCGCTTCTCGCGCTCTAATGAGGGACTGGGAATCAGGCTTGATTGATTTTTTTTTTGCTATGCATTATGTAAGGAATGAAACACTCGGGGTTGTTAGTTGAAAATAATCAACGGCGAAGTGGCTTGTTAAGCACAGCAACTGTTCCCATCCAAAAGCTTATTAATTCCCCGAAACAGCAAGTTTTACTTTATTTAAGAACGCCATGTTGGAGTTTTTCGGGGCATGGTGCCTTAGTGGTTGGCATGTTTGCTTCACACTTGCAGGGTTAAGGGTTCGAATCCCGCCTCCTCTCTGGAGTATGTTGTTCCCATGCTCCAGGGGTTTCCTCCACGTACTCCGGTTTTATCCGCCAGTCCAAAGACATGCACTGTAGCACGTAGTGTGTGATTGTGCCCTGCGCTGGATTGGCACCCCGCCTTGCGCCCCAGGGATTCCCATGGATAGGCTCCAGGCTCCACGTGATAAGCGGTATGTAAAATGGCTGGATGTTATACTTTTTATCCATTTATTGTTAAACTTAGTGTCATGGAATGTCTGAGGAACAAGTTCGTCTTGTCATCTGACTGAGAAGCGTAACCCCACCCCTGTCCTTTTTTCCGGTCTTGGAAAACGTTACCGCTTTAGGTCAGGGTGTTACAGAGCACTGATACTGGAGACTCCTTCCACAGAAACCTTCACCTCCCCGTGAATGGACTGTTGCTATAGAAACGATAACGTATTACAGGATCAAAGGCATTTATGTAAACATGGAGATCAACACCTTCTGACCAATCAGAATGGAGAATTCAACAGCGCCGTGGTATAAGACTGGATATCAGGGTGAGAACGACACTTTGTTCCGTTTGTACAATATCTGCTGTCACAGCACCGAACGCCTCGTCTCACACCGGCCTTGAGTTTTCTTTACACTGAGGGAAAACTGCAGTAATAAGCAAGATGTCCAACACTGGAGCTTCATGGCTTCGGATCCCGACCGCCGCTAAGAAAGACGTCTCTAGAGACACACAATGGTCACACAAATTTTCGAGGAAATGCTGAGTTCCACTGCACCAAAGAGCCTGTTGGGTTTCAGCTCATTTGCTGAAGTTTGCTCAGTTAAGACAGTCCCAACAGCGAGGAAGGAGGGAGATCAGAAAATCCTGCCGCATCAGCAACACTCAATCTGTTCAACACACAACCCCTCTCTCTCCCTCTCTCTCCCTCTCTCTCTCTGGCTTTGTGTAGACGGATCCAAATTTAGGGCACAAGGCTTCCCAATGCTCGCTGGTTTTGCTGCAATATGACTGAAAACATCTCTTTTGTAAAACCGCCACATTCCCATCCCATTTGGATTCGAGTGTTTATGTGATCGCTTTAATAATAATAATAATATAATCACCAACCTTCAGAAATGAAGGTTTTTTTCAAGCGTTTCGCTTTTTATAGCTGATTCATGTGAGGGATTTTTTATTATTATTTTTTTTTTATGCCTGCATTGGAATTACATTTTGAGGAAGAAAAAAAACAACCTCGGTAGCTATTTTTTAAAGCTAAAAATATAAGGTTGGGTAATAAAACACTGTGTCAGGTGGTTATAGGAAAAGTGATCGATCTGGAGGCGTCACGGAGGGCAGTGGAGGCTTAGCGGTTGAGGCTCTGGGTTATTGATCAGAAGGGCGGGGGTTCGAGCCCCAGTGCTGCCAAGCTACCACTGTTGGGCCCTTGAGCAAAGCCCTTAACCCTCTCTGCTCCAGGGGGCGCTGTATCACGGCTGACCCTGCGCTCTGACCCCAACTTCCTAACATGCGAAGAAAACGATTTCACTGTGCTGTAATGTATACGTGATCAATAAAGACTCATTATCATTTTACCAACCTGACGTTTCATTATTTTCCAACACAAACTCTTTTATTCCTCTTATACCACAGCAATCCATCCTTGTTATCAACTTGTCTTTTATTAAAGAACGACACACTGCACATTTTATTCGTTTATAGTCACGTCTAATGCTGTGGAACGTCCATGAAACAAATGAGTTCCTATTCTCGTTCACGTTATAGCTCCCTCACTAGCCTATCTTTTTTTCTTTTTCCGTGAAGTGAATAAGATTTTTTTTTTTTTTTTTAAAACGCGGCTTGTCGAGTTACTGACAAATAAAAACCGTGTAGTCCTGAAAAGTGTTACGAAGCACTTACACTGGAGACTCCTTCCATACATGTTAAATAGATGTGACCTAACAGGATGTAACCTTTTTTCAACGATTTCAAGTTTTCTTTTGCTAGATAAAAACACACATTATTAGAATTGGGCTTCGGATACATGGAGCGTCCATCGTACAAGTCCCTGTGAATGAGCTGTTGCTATAGAAACGATAACGTATTACAGTATCAAGGGCATTTATGTAAACATGGAGATCAACACCTTCTGACCAATCAGAATGGAGAATTCAACAGCGCTGTGGTATAAGAAACAACTATAGAACAGTTACTATAGAAACAACAACGTATCAGGACAAACACACTGTTGTCAGAGCCGAGCTTTTATGGGAAATGAATCAACACCTCTAGATTTGAGAATTCAACAGCGCTGGGGCGTAACGCTTGGATACAGCATCGTGACTCTGTGAAGTTCTTTTCTGGCTGAAGTTTGACTCGATCAGATCCAGGAATCAAAGTCCCAGGGTTTAGTCCTGTCCAGACTGGCCCGCTGGATCACTGAGAAGAGGGTAGGGTGTGATATCAGACAGACTCATTCTCATGACACGGCTGATGATTAGTCGTGTGTTCGTTTAACCCGTGTCTGTGATCGGTACCCCCCCCCCCCCCCCCCATCATAAAGTTCGTGTAAGATCAGTAAATTTTAATATTTTAACATCGCGGTCCACGACAGCCGCATTACATCAGTGTCAAACTCCTTTCGAGACAAATTGCGTTCGGAACCTCAGCAGTCACCTTGTGGTATTAACTCCAGTCCTATATTTTTTTGGCAGGGGATGACATTCAGAAAGTATCTCAGAGTAGATTCATTAATCGTCAGTGCTGACCCGAGATAAAATCTCATTCTACATCAGCACTGCTTCATTTTATCTGCTTTTAGGGATCATTTTTCGCTTCTTCAGTTAAATGCCAAGTTCAGTTCAACCATGAAACTCTGTCTGAGCGCTGATTGGCCGCGCTATCATCAGCCATGCTTCTCCGTCTACGTAACCCTTTATAATCCCGACCAACTCTCCTCCTCCTCCCCAGCACGACCGTCTAGATCTGCTATGGGGTCGAGCCGGGGCTCCTCCTTTCGTACAATTCGTCGCAGCTTCTCTTCTTTCTACGTCTGTCCATGTCTATCAGGGCAAGTATTCGTACTCGCTCAGCAGCCGCAGCAGCAGCGTAGCAGATCTATAAAAACCTCACAGCTTCACTCCGAGAGTTGCCATGGCTGAACTAAAGTTATACCGCGACACTGCTGAATTCTCTAATCTGATTGGTCAGGTGTTGATTCATTTTCAATAACCAGCCGCTTTTAAAAAAACGTTTCAATATCGGTGAATTTTAATCTAACGGGATGTTTATTTATCATTTATAGAAGGAGTCTCCAGTGTCGGCGCTTTCTAACAGTCCGAGGTAAAGCTGGAACTTAAGTTCAACACTTCAGTCATCAGGATAGAGGAGTTTAGACTTTGCAGTAACATCAACATGACTTTTTTTTTATTTACTTGCTTTTTTTTGCCTTAACTTCAATATATATATATATATATATATAAAGCTGCTATAATGTAAGAGAGAACAGGAACTAACTTGTTTCCTAGACGTTCCCCGACATTAAATGTGACTATTAATACATAACTATTACTACATAAAAGCTATTGTGTTTTATTACCTGGCATAAGGAAGATCTTTTTTTACTGTTTATTTGATCATATTGAATTTAAGTCGTTTTTCGTCGGTTATTTCGGATAGTTAATGGTTCCTCACGTGGTTCTCCTTGGAAGCCTTTCTGATCAGGAACCCTTAAAGGGATTCCCACAAAAGGGACAAACAAAGAACCCTTAAAAAGTTACAGATTTGTATGTAGAGCAGGGGTCACCAACAATGTTCCTGGAGATCTACCTTCCTGAAGACTTTATCTCCAACCATAATGGTTCCCCCCTGACCATCGAATCACTGCCTTAAGAAGTTCTCCATCAACTAAAGCAGGTGTGTTAGATTTAGGTTGGAGATGAAACCTGCAGGAAGGTAGTACGGTAAATACATGCATGTCTATGTCCAATGCAGGCGTATGAGAAAATATGAAAGATGAATTAAATGAGAAAATAATAAAGTACAGTGCAACTATTTTGCTCTTAAACTGTTGATTAATTATATCACTCGTAGTGACATTTTGTAGTGATATATAACATGGCTCAGCCCTAATCGTACGTCATCATTCTACCAATTATAGTGGAGTGTAATGATCTAGTTGAGTCACATGCTTTAAAAAATCATTTCGCTTTTTCTCATATCATGATTTATTATCTCACTTTATAAACTGCAAGAGCGAGAGAGAGAGAGAGAGAGAGAGAGAGAGAGAGATTAATCTGCTGAAAATCTGTTCAGTAATTACCGACATGATGAAAACTGAATCACAGTTTAATAAAGATCTGAGAGGAATTCACACATGGACGATCATCTCCACGTGATCATTCATATGACGCATGAAGGGAGCGGACCCCTGTAGCGCTCTTATAGGGTATTTTCTAATCAAGGAAATGATTTAAGTACGACTATTGCTGAGGTTGAAATAAATGTCTTGTATCTTCCAGTAGAGGAGTGTTTAAATCAGCATTTAAGCACATGATGAAAAGCAACCAAGTAATAAATCAGCATTTAATGGGTCTTTATTGATCGTGTATACATTACAGCAGAGTGAAATTGCTTTCTTCGCATATCCCAGCATGTTAGGAAGTTAGGGTCAGACGTGATACAGCGCCCCCTGGAGCAGAGAGGGTTAAGGACGTTGCTCAAGGGCCCAACAGTGGTAGCTTGGCCGTGCTGGGGCTTGAACCCCCGACCTTCTGATCAGTAACTCAGAGCCTTAACTGCCAAACCACCACCTCCCTCCAAACAAACATCACATGGAGCAATCGAACCGCCGACCTCCCGATCACATCAGCCGGACAACCCGCCGAACCACGTGCACAGCGGCCGTTTTTACCACACGATGAAAGGCAACCGAGTAATAAATCAGCATTTAGGCACATTAAGTGCACGCTCATGTGTGTATGGAATATTCGACTCAATAAACGTGTTAATATTTTCACAAAAGCGTTTCACAATATTCACAAAAGCACGTTCGTCGGAAATGTCTACGCTTGTGCCTAAGCCCTATAGCGCCGACTTGGCCTGAGAATGACTCGAGGTGAGAAAGTTCATTCTAACCATGTGAAGGAATAAATATGTTGAAACAGAGCAACGTGGAGGCCAAAAACAGCATTTTGGCATATGGTTAGGTTGAAAGAGTAAGAATAAAAGCTCAAATGAACTGACTGGGCCTGCACCACAATTCTAAACAACACACGACCAGAAGGAATGAATCGTGGCCAGAAGTTCAGGTTGTTTCTAAAGAAACGAGATCGCGCCTAGATGAGATCACTGTTTCGGGGCAGTATAAAAGCCCGTGTCATGATTGTATCGATTCAGACTGTCTGCAGAGGTCTCCGCTTTATTGACGTAAATAAAGTTTGATCTATTGACATCTATAACCCCTCGTCTCTGGAAGTTTTTGACTTGGATTGGAGAGATTTTCCACAACAGATTTACACTAATATCATCACTGATCTCTCTTTTCCGAAATAAATTCTGCACTGTCTGTGCTTAGAAGTAGGCTTCGGCGTCTTTAAAGCAGCAGAGTTTAAAGCCTGATGGGTGAGGAACAGGAGGCGTGGGGTCGGATTTGGATCAGGAAGCTTGTCACCAGGGGAGCACAGGAAGCTGGAAGACAACATCGTCCTGCTCATCGGACACGGCGCTCGTAAACAAGCTCTACTGCATCCATACACGGCCATACCACTGTGACATAGCGGTGTGTCAACAAATGTGTGTGTTGCTTGTTTTAGCTAATAAGTAGGGCTGTGACTCTGACTCAAACAACGACTCTGAAACCTTTATTAACTATTTAATCTCAGCAGTCACAATTTTTAACACTCTAATAAAAGTTTTAGTTTGGCCTTTATCTATCACGGCCCCCTAATAATCTCCATCCCTGAATTAGCTACATCACTCTCTTCTCCTCTCCGCTAAGAGCTGGTGTGGTGGTGTGGTGGGGGTTCTGGCACACTCTGGCCACCGGCGCATCATCCAGAACCATGCTACACACTGGTTGTGGTTAAGGAGATTCCCCTCCCCTATATAATGTAGAACTGAAAACAGGTGCACTTGAACATGGAACAGGGTCACATGACCTGTATGTGGTCTGTGAGGTTGATGGGAAATGAAGTCCAAGGTCCATGGGAGCTGGAGGTGATGTGAGAATGAACAATTTTACAGGGATGGATTTATGGAATTGGTCACATGACCAGAGACAAGGAGATGAGATCTATTTATAATTTTTTAAAAAAAAGTTGATTCAATAAAGCACAGCTGCTAGGCCTACAGTGTATTTGCTGCATGTGTTTAAAGGGTTTGTTATTGATGTTGTAATATGACTTTTAATCTTTATAGTAAACATTAAACTTATATCATTTTAAAGATATTTGTACATGAAATATAATATGTATAAATTTATTTGCACAATAAATCAAAATCTAAGCCACGGAAAAATTTTCATTTTCCCCACCAGTCTCAACGGTGTCCAAAAATAAACGAGATATTATTCACACAAGTTTTTCACACAATATTAAAAAAAACAACAAAATTTGCATTTGGACACGTTAAAACTTCCGATAAGAAACGATGACGGCTCAAAATGTACGTTCCAGCATTTCATGGTGTAATTTATCCTCGTCACAACTTACTGTTGTTTCAAATATTATATTTTATTATATTTTAGCGTTGCAGTAAAACTCAGAGAAAGCCGAGTTTCCGGAAAACTCGGAATGACGCTGTTTGAGTATTGCATTTTGGAAGACGTCAGACATCCTACACCAGTGGTTTTCAAAGTGGGGGCCGCAGTCCCCTTGGGGGCCACCAGGGGTCGCCCGGGGGGCCTCAACAATTTGGTGTGAAAAATAAATAAATACATGATTTTTTTACATGATTTTTTTTTTCAGACAACAACACACACACACACACACACACACACACACACACACACACACAATCAATTCCTAATGTAATGTAATGTAAAGATGTAAGATGTAATTATTAATTTAAAAAAAAAGCGGGGATATATTCAGAAGTCTGTATTTTTAATGTGCTTTAAAGACATCTTGCAAAAGAGCGGCCTCGGTCAAATGTTAATGCCATTTGGGGGGGCCTTGCCCTGGAAAAGTTTGGGAACCCCTGTCCTACACCATTACTGCACAAATTCTGTACTGTATTAGTCTCTTTAACGTGCTATAAATTGAGAAAATAGGAACTTGTTGTTCGTCGCTTTAAAGCGTAGTATGTAGTATTTCCTATTATAGGATTACAGTAACCCAAATATATGGTTAATAAACATAAAAAATACTCATTTCAAGTTTTGCATTTTTCTTATTCTATCGGCTGATATTTTTGCTTCTTTCTAGAATTTGCTTCAAATGAGCAAAATGGTCTGTCCATAGAACAAGATTTATTATTTCAAGCTTGAAATGAGATGACGTAGATGTCTAGAAACAGGTTTAATATTTGGCTCGAACCCCCGACGCTGCCAGGCTGCCACTGTTGGGCCCTTGAGCAAGGCCCTTAACCCTCTCTGCTCCAGGGGGCGCTGTATCATGGCTGACCCTGCGCTCTGGTTTATATATTTGGGTTATTGTAATATTAAATTAGGAACTACTAAACTAAATCAATTTGATTATATTCGACATATTTTCACTTGCTGAGTCATTTTTGCAGTGTGCAATCATGGCTCGTGAGTTTGTCACGAGCTAGGGTGAAAACAGAGCATGTGAAAAAAAACTCTTTTTTTTTTTTTTTTTAAAACACGACCATATCGTTTCAAATTTAAGACAATTTAACACTCATTAAGGCTTTTACCTCATAAAAAAAGTTATTTTTGATGAAGTAAATGAAAATAAATTGGAAAAAAGCAAGGAAAATGCTATCATGAACTGTTAGTGCACGCACACGCTTCTTCTGCCGTGTCCACATCGCTGTTTTTTTTTTTTTTTTTAATCGTGTCGCGGACTCCGTCGCCTGTGGCATTGATAACGCTAATTATTTCTTCAGGAAATGTTAGAGGAATGAAGAAAATAAAAAAGTCGCTCCCCAAGCACTTGCATTATTTACCAGTTTGCTGTTTGTGTATGTGACGTTAAACACTGCGGTGTAGCAATCAGCAGTAACCGCAATAATGCATGCCATGGGGACAACAACATTCATTATTAATCCCCTCCAGCACAGCGGCAATGAAACCTGCCTCCAGTTTTCACAAAGTAGCTAAATAAATAAATTAATAAATAAATTGTGTGTGTGTGTGTGTGTGTGTGTTCTTCTTCCTGCATAACATGACATATATATATATATATCTCATACATTCGAATAAAGAATTTTTTATTTATATATTATTATTTATATATTATATATATATAATATTTTTATATATATATATAAATATACATACATATATATATATATATATAGAGAGAGAGAGAGAGAGAGTGAGAGTTTTGGCATGTATATATAATACATACAGGTAAAAAGAGCTGAAAAAAAAAAAAGAGTAAAAAAATTAAAAATAAATATATAAATTCTTTATTCTAATATTTTGAGATACCGGATTATTGATTTCCGTGAGCCGTAAGCCGGAATCATCGAGATTAAAACAACAGAAAGGCTTCAAATATTTCACTTTATGTGTAACGAATCTAGAATATATGAAAGTCCCACATTTTTTTAAAATGACGGGGAAAAAACGAACTTTTCCATGATACTCTAATTGTGTGTGTGTGTGTGTGTGTGTGTGTGTGTGTGTACAGCACTGTGCAAAAGTTTTAGGCGCGTCCAAAAGAAATGCTATCGAGCAAAGATGCCTTCAGACACAGTGGAATGAAATGTTTCTAGGTTTTCGTTGTCGTTGTTTTAAACACCGTGAAGAGCAGTAAACAGTAGACGTCACCTCAGAATGAACTGAATTCGCTTTGATTTGGTTCTGGAAATCAGGGCAGAACCACCGAGGTTCTGTGAGAAAGTGCTTACGAGGAAGAAGCGCCTCAGAAACTGGGACAGAGGCGACCAGAAACGAACCACGAGGCAGCAGTACAGCGTGAAGGCTCATTACAGACTGAGAAAAGCATGGAAGCATGAGCGGGTTATAATTACAGCCTTGTAGTAACAGCAGAGTTTCCAGCTCTGCGATTTAGTCTGTGAATTTCAGCTATTTTTGTATGCTTACACCGTCAGAATGCAAAACCGCTAAGCTGGACTCATTTATTTATTTATTTATTTATTTATTTATTTATTTATTTATTTACAGCTTACAGCAATTACTTACTCTATTATACTCAATCCTTATAAGGAGCAGTTCTGATTAACATGTAGTGCGTTATCAGCTGAAATTGTGTTTCAGTACTAATTCGGTGTGCTACCGTAAAAACTGAAAGAATGCTCTTTGCTATAGATATACTGTTTATCACAGTATATATAATAATATTATTACTGTTCAGGTAAAAAAAAAAAAAAAAAAAAAGAGTATGTTTTATCTTTATCTGCATTATACGACAGTGCTGTTGAATTCTCCGTTCTGATTGGTCCGATGGTGTCGTTTCTATAGTAACAGCTCATTCGTAGGCGCTTTAAGGCAGTGGTTTTCAAAGTGGGGGCCGCGGCCACCAGGGGGCGCCCGGGGGGCCTCGACAATTTGGTGTGAAAAATAAATAAATACATGATTCTCACTCTCAGACAACAACAGCAACACACACACACACACACACAATCAATTCCTAATGTAATGTAATGTAAAGATGTAAGATGTTATTATTAATTAAAAATAAAAAAAAGGGGGATATATTCAGAAGTCTGTATTTTTAATGTGTTTATTAAAGACATCTTGCAAAAGGGGGGCCTCGGTCAAATGTGAATGCCATTTGGGGGGCCTTGCCCTGGAAAAGTTTAGGAACCCCTGATCTAACGCACATTGAAACGGATTAAAAAGTGCGTGTAATCATCGATATGGTGAAACTTTCTGTGAAGAGACGTTCGTTTAATGTTTATGGAAGGAGTCTCCGGTGTCAGAGGTAAAGCTGTAACTTTAACAATGTAGCGCGTTTTGCATTAATAGCTATCGTTTTTTTCTTCTTCTTTATATCATTTTAAATAAAGTTTTCAAATGGCCAATACGGTAATTATGTTACGGAGACCTGGCAACCCTGCGTAGCACACAACTTTCAGAAATATTAACAAATATGCATGACGTATGATAAATAAACGCAAAGTACTTGTAGCCAAGGCTGTTATTTAACGTTATTCCATACTACTTACACTCTGTGAGTCCAAATCCTGTACAAACAGGTCATTTGATGTGTATTTATGCAGGATTTATACCACGCGACGCTTGCGTCATCCTGCGATAGAGCTGTCCAAACAATAGAGCTGTACAGAACCCCTACAGTACAATTACAGCCTGCTTTTACGCTTCTCAGAGAGCCCTTCGACATGGTAATTACACGTGTGGAGCAGGAGGTTGGCCTACTGTGGCATCAGTAGATACGGGGAGAGAAGAGCGCGAGAGAGTGAAGACAGAGCCAGTAAATCAATTCAAATTAAAGATCGAAACACACTTTAGAAGCAGATACAGTGATGGTGAGATAAAACAGGGAGCTAAACACGTGGTAAAAAGCTGCAGAAAAAGGCATCGAGGCAGCGATCGAGTCTGAAACGCTACTTTTTTTTTTCCCGTCACGTGCTAGTCAAGTGCTAGCAAAGACGCTCTCATGCGCATAGATTTATTAGAGACATCCGTGACATGACCTTCCCATGACATGACCTATGACCTCACACCTGCTTAACCCATCTCATTTTCCGTTGGTGTTTAAAGGTGCAAGACTGGTGATCTCTGACCTGCCAATTCGTATCACGTGAAGATCGACACGTCGGAAAATCCTTGCTTTAAAAGAACATAAAATCAGCATCACACGAGAAGCCGCTTCGGTTGCGCCGGCGCTGCATACAGGAACACATGGTATATTTTAATTGGTCGAAAATGATCGACGCCCACATTCGCAGCGGTCGCCGATGACATTTCGCATGCTGAAAATCTAACCTGAGCTCCACTGGAACATGTTTCGTTATGTGTCCAATCACGACGCGTACAGAGAACCCACGCAGAACTTCCTGACACTGGAGACTCCTTCCATTTATTTGAATCTCGAATAAACCAGAAAACGTCACCATATCAACGATTAGACTTTTAAATGGGAAAAAAATATTAAAAAAAAAAAATCTGTTACTGTGGAGCGTCCGCCGTCCACGTCCCTGTGAATGAGCTGTTACTATAGAAACGAACGGATTATTATAAACGTGTGATTTGGAGGTAGGGGTGAAAGAAAGGTAGCGGAGGTGATTGTTAGTGGGTGTAGAGAAGGAAAACGGTCGAGGACGAGGAGGGCTGAAATTCCCACTGACACGAACGCGCTGCTGCTTTTTATAGATTAAACGTCAATACTACACGCATGATTACAGATTTCCTTTACTTCCTGATCCCAACTCCTACGATTAAGCTTCATCGATTTACTCTGTGTGTGTGTGTGTGTGTGTGTGTGTGTGTGTGTGTGTGTTTTAAAAGTACTGATAGATTTAGCCTTGGCTTCTCCGCACTGCAGCACACTGATTTACTGTCCTCAAAGTGAAGCATTGTTTTTTGTATTGCGTGCGTGTGTGTGTGTGTGTGTGTGTGTGTGAGGTAATGTCTAGGTACGGTAATTATATAGCAGTACCGGGGCAGAATGAGCTGTTTGAACTTATTTTGGAAAATTGTGTTACGTCAAATGAATTCTCTATACAACATTGGTACTGTAGATATTTTATACTGTAGATTTGCTGCTGTAATCATAAAGACTGCCCTGTCACTCATCCCAGGCCTCACACTCAGCACTGTCTGTCTTTACTCTTCCACTCCTGTACACCGGGACGATTTCTGTCTTTAATTTATTTATTCATTTTCAGATGGTTCATTTACATGTGATTCATTTACATGTGATTCATTTACGTATGATTCATTTACATGTGATTCATTTTCATGAGATTCATATTCATGAGATTCATATTCAAGTGATACTTTTCATGTGATTCATTTACGTATGATTCATTTACATGTGATTCATTTTCATGAGATTCATTTTCATGTGATTCATATTCAAGTGATCCATTTTCATGTGATTCACTTACGTATGATTCCTTTACATGATTCATTTTCATGTGATTCATATTCATGTGATTCATTTTCATGTGATTCATTTAGCTTTTCTCTTCTCTCCTCCCTTCCCTTTCCCAAATATTTCATTGAGAAGAAGAAGAAGAAAAAAAACCAAAAAATCGGCTCATCATGGCTACTCAATAACTGTCGCTGGTTATATAAATATTATAAAACCCAAGAACAGGCACAAAAATTTAAGTGGGAAGTGTCTAACTCCAACCGGGACGATTTCTAACCCCACTATCCGGTGTCACCCAGAAGAGGATCCATTTCGAGTCTCGAGGTTTCTTCCTCGTGTCGTCTCAGGGGAGTTTTATCCTCACGTCTGGCTCGTTCTGTTCTAGTGTGTTCGAGTGCAATATTAGCACATCATGTCCATGAACAGCAGCTATTAGACGTGAGGGCTAAAATCGGAAATCGATCAAACGAATAGCGTTTATTAGAGCATGATATCATGAATCTACAGTCTGGGCTAGAAAGAAATCAGCCCCAAACTCACTTCTCTCTTTGTTTTTTTTGTTTTTTATTTACAAACGTTGGTGGTGCTGTTGCACGGGATTCGACAAAAATCCAAAATAATCCACCTTAAAGCACTGAAACAGCAAATATTCTGACGCAGAAATAGCTTATATAAAAGATTTCGTATCATTCTCGGTTAATATCCGTATTAATACTATAGCGCATGTGTAGCTCGTTCTTAAAAAAAAGAAAAAGAAAAGGAAAAATACGTATAACAGAGAAAGACGTTAGAGTATCGACTATTTATTTGGATGGGGTCAAGATCTGTGCTTTCGTCACTTTATTATGGGGGGGGGGGGGGGTGGAATTCAAGTTCCTCTGTCTTTCTTAGATTGACTCATCTACTGTCTCCAGTAACTCGAAACTCGACTTTCACCCACACTCACGAGGAGCGTCTGATTGGGAGAATGTGCTTTTTTTTCTGCTTTTTCACGGATGACACGGATGACGGCTGCTGCGAAAATACTTTAGAGAAGTCACTCTCGTTCTCCAGCTGAGGAAGCACTGACAGGAAGCACACGAGGACGAGCGACTTCATGCGTTTAACTCCGTCTTGTGAAGCTCCAGCGAGCAGAACGTGCAGACAAATCCTCTGTTTGGAAAGCACCGGGTGTTAAATAAGACCGAACACACACTTCTACGGTACGGGAAAAAGACTTTACAGTGCGCATCGCCAACCCCCTCTTTCTTCTCACACACATCACAGAGTAAACGAGGAAAAATTCGAACTGAATTGGGCCTTTGATCGCTAACAGGCTCGGTACCTGGACCAGGCCTCTGGAGGACCGTAATGCGTTTAAAAATGGATGTGATAAAAAAGCGAATTCTCAGATGAAATTAAAAAATGATAAGTGATAAAAATTGACTATGAAGAAAAAGAGAAAGCGGAGGTGTTAAATCGTAGACAGAAAACGGGTTGCCAGATGCCATTCATTATTACTAACATTAGCAATTGGTTTAAAACCAACATGCAGTGTTTTTTTCTAACTTACACTCTGAATAAAAAGGAGGACTAAACTAAAGTACACATTTTCTACCTGTAGTCTGTATCCTTCATGTAGAAAAGTGCACAGAGTGTACTGTTAAAACTTGACCATAAGGGTATAAAATAGCCACTGACCACATTCCCAGAGAAAAGATCGGTCTTTTGACCAATCAGAGTGTATCATTAACATGTCGAACGTTTCCAACCAATCAGATTGTAGCATTTCTTCACGTGAGGGGAGGAGTTTGGATGTACGATTGGATTGAGAGGAATAAGGTTTGATTATAATGTACGTACATACATACACTATATAGCCAAAAGTATGTGGACACCTGACCATCACAGCTATATGTGCTTGTTGAACATCCTATTCCAGATGTATTCCCCTTCCAGTCTTCTGGGAAGACTTTAGACTAGATTTTGGGGCGTGGCTGTGGGAATTTGTGATCATTCGGCTACAAGAGCGTTAGCGTGAGGTTGAGGTCAGGTACTGAAGTCGGGATGTCGAGGAGGCTCCAGTTCATCCTAAAGGTGTTCAGTAGGGTTGAGGTCAGGGATCTGTCGAGCTCTTCTACCTTCTTCCAACCTTCCCACACCATGTCTTCATGGAGCTCGCTTTGTGCTGGAACAGTGTTTGGGTCTCTTAGTTCCAGTGACAGGAAATTGTAATCCTACAGCACACAAAGACATTCCATACAATCGTGTGCGTCTTACTTTGTGGGAACAGTTTGGGGAAGAAGCACATATGGGTGTGACGGTCAGGGGTGCACATACTTTTAGACATATAGTGTATAACAGACTAGAAAATGGAAGAAAGATAGGGTTAGTGTTCTATATTCGGATTAGTTGAAATTTAAACCTTTAAATTGTAACAAATTGGTGTTTGGAAGCTGTTATTGTAGCATAATAATAATAATAATAATAATAATAATAATAATAATAATAAAAAAGACTAAATATAAACAATAAAGACAACATGAAACAGAATCATGGGACATTTTTTTCTTTGTTTTATGGCTCAGTTTTTTTTTCCTGGCTTTACATTTTTTCCTCCCTATCTGTTGTAGTCATGGTGACATAGTCAAATATGACCTTTAAAGATGAGCAAAAGTCAGTGTGTTCTAAAGAAAGGTCTCATAAATACAGGAACACGATATGGCCAGGGTCATGAACCCACAGGATAGAAAAAAAAAAAAGAAAAAAAAAAAAGGTCAGTTCTGAATACAGGTTGTCTTTAGAAGTAATTAGAAACTACACCACAGACATCATTCCTGGTGTCAGCTCGGAGGTTTAATTAGAACGCTTTTCACTGCACGATTTGAATTAGAGTGTAAGCGATAGCGCTTGTAACGTGTTATCAGAATATTGTTCTTTGCAGTAATGATATCACAGACGCCTGTACAATGCAAATGAGAGATTATCTGAGATTGTGTTCCTCTCAGCTTCACAGAGTTTCCAGATTAGCTTCCTGTGGGTGTTTTAAATAACTTCATTTTGGTTCATTTAATTCAGGTCAAATTATGGACGCTATCCTTTAGCTATGACGCTTCAGGGGTTCAGGAGTTAAACGAATTAAAGTTAAAAGCGAGTATAAAGTGTTTTGGTGAGACGCTGGACCACCAGAAGTGCGTCAGTGAACCACGGCTTTTGATTGGACAGTCCGTGGGTCTGTATTGACACGATGATCGTTGCTCTTAGTTGGTGTTGTCATTATGGTAGTGGAGAGCGCTGTTTAACACATCACTTCAATCATTTTCAATCTCATTCAGTGAGCCATTGTGTCTTGTGGGTGGGGCGGAGTCATGCCGGAATAGACCACACCCATCACCCCAGAACTTGGTGTTGATTTGCAGGGACGTTTCTCTCTAAAGACCACAGCATACGTCATATGGAGATGACGCTCCATGAGCAATATGGGGTCATTAATTGCTAAGCAAATGGACGTCATGCAGAGACTTCGCTTGCCATGGTGTGTACATGGAAACTGGGCGAACATGCTATGCAACTGTGATTGGTCGCTACAAATGATGCGTGCCCAAGCCGATTCGTTCCAAGTATCACACAGGTTTCCTTAGCATGCTAATCTCGCCATGGTCAGTGCTCTCGTGTACAGCGTTTATCTTATTTCCCTTTTCTCTTTGCAAATACAGAACAAAGTAAGCAGCTCTTCCTCTTCCTCTTGCGTTCTGATTCGTTTACATACTTCCAACTCCCGTGTTGCCATAGTTTATATTACACTATCGGAACTTTGCAAGCAATCTTCTTCGTGTAGTCGTGGAAATTGTCATGAAATTTGAATGGCGCCACCTGCAGTACTGGACCACTCCTACGCAATGGCTGATAACGAATAAAATGGTGCGTTCAAGTCCTCCTGAGAAGTTCGCATTTACGAGTCGGGAAGTTTTTAAACTCTACTTGTAGAAAACGAAGAACAAAGGACGCACTTCAGGTGTGTTTTGCTTTTTTTTTTATGCTTTTAATCAATTCACGAAGCTGTAGGAAACTAAATAACAAAGCCCGACGAATAAAATCAATTTGCTCTGTGTTTGGATAACTTGCTGCATAAACCAAACGCATAATAATAACTGAAATCAGCTTCTGAGACGAGTAAACGTTCAACTTCAACAAACTTACCCTCAACTACGCACGTTGCAGCCATCGATTCCGCCATGTTTTCTTACAGACACGCCCCCCCCCCCGACTCGGAAACTCTGAGCGCGAAGAAAATCCCACTCGTAAATACGACTTTGTGGTGGCGTTCATGCACGTTCGACTTGTTGCCTAAGTATGATCTTTCCGACGTGACTTGAACACACCATAACCTTTCATTTAAAGTCACGTGTCTGTAGTTGCAATATGTTATTTTTGTCCATACGCTACAGCGCTAGTAGAGAGACTACTGTATATTCGACTCGATCTGTGTGCGATCTGAGTGCTAAGCGCCGCAGTGCTGTCAGCGTGAAAAGCCTCACCTGCTCTGCTTCAGCTTTTAATCACCAGCTCATAGTTACCGTCTCTCATTACGCCAACACCTTGGAATACCTCACTACTCCTCTCTGTTCCCAAAAGAGGCCTAGAGAACGTGTTTGTTTGCCGCTCAAACCCACCACAGCAGAGGCTCGGTTACCTTTGAAGAATAGAAATGAGATCTTTACTGCATTCTTAATGTGTGTTATTGTGCACAGCTGTTTGTCCAGTGCTCATCTCACATTCCAGTGTAAAATGATCCGAACGCTGTTTGAGGTAGGGGTGGACGATTTGAACAAAAACATATCATATCATATCATATCACGGTTCTCAAAGACACATTGTTTGTTGCGAATTTCTCAGCAATCCAGTAGTGTTGCTATAAAAAAAAATTTAAAAAAACACCCGGTAGGTAATACAATTAAAGTCTACAAAAATAAATTTGTTTTTCTATTACTTATTTTTTTTTTATGTATAAAAAAAAAAACACTGCGATTTCTTAAACTGATCTGTAAACAAAAATTCTATTTATTTTCTACAATTTTAAAGATTTAACGTCAAATCAGCTGCTTCCAGTCAGTGTGTAATCTTTTAAAAAATATATATTTTAAAGTGAAAACACATCGCAATGTCCACAAATGTGTATTGTGACATCATTTATCACACGCCTGATGTTATTTCCTCATATTGTCCAGCACCAGTTTTGTTTTTTAAAGTGTCTTTCATAAGTATTCACCCCTCCCCCCCCCTCACCCAAACTGAAAAATTGCACTAGCGTCATATTCTTTCCATTTTTAACAATGTATTTAAAAGTTAACAGTTTGTTGTTGTTGTATTTTGGGTTTTTTTTTTAAATAACCAAACCCTGATTGATAGTTTTTCCAGAATGTTGTCATGGACTAGTTATGAAAGATCCTTACGATGCTGTTCGTTTCAGTTCTATAACAAACTCCGTGTTCTCCCAGGAGCAGGTGTAATTATGTGACTATTGATGACAACTAATTTAGGCGTTTAAAAAAGCAATGGGGGTGAATACTTATACATAAGAGAACTACTACCGTTTCAATTTATTACAATTAGCAATCGTTAGTAAATCATTTTGCAAACTATATCGATTTTTCCCTCCGTTTCAATATTATGGGCGTTTTTTTGTATAGAATCATGACCCCAATTAACTCCATTTCAGTTCCACTGCAAAAATATGGAAAGGTTGAAGGGGGGGGTGATTACTTATGCAAGGCACTGTAAGTTTACCAGCAGCTGCGGCACCTGGCGCCGCTTATGAAAAATCAAAGCGCGTCCTTTTGCTGTAAAGTCTCAGACCCACGCTTTGATTTGCATTACTCTGGAACGCAGTCTATTCATCATTACACTTTCAAAACACTCCTGTTCAACACCAACGCCGAAATCTCACCCAAACATCTGCAACAACATAGCCGGCTGTCACCTGGTCTTACATTTCTGTTAATCCCCTTTAAGGTACGGTTAATCTAAGGAAAACATTCGCAGCAATCTAATTAGTACAGTATCAGGGTTACTATTATGTGTGAACAGAAGCTGATACATTACTGGGAAAGAAAAGCGGACACACTGCACACACCACAACACTGCTCTTACCAGTCCTGGCTAGTATGTAACTAACTAGCCTCTATTGCTCTCTAGATGCACACATTGTAATTTTTTTAGTTACAGTCTAGCATTGGAATATTGGCAATGGAAATATTTACCATTTAACACGGCTGTTTGAAATCTGCTCACTAACAAAACTTCAATTTGTCCTCCATGGTTTACAAGGGGTTTTTTTTTCATGCTCGTATGTCAAAATCTGATGAAGTGAGAAAGACAACAAGGTCTCATCTGGTCTTGCAGAGCTTCGGGGAAGCCTGCGACTCCGAAGACGAAACTGAAGGAAAAGCAAAGATGAACGGGGTAATGAACTGGAGCATTTCAGAAATGAATCCAGGTAACACACGGGCACTTCGACTCAACATAGGCACAACTGCACAAATTATGCCTCAACATCAAGCAGCTCGTTTGCTAAATGTGAAAATATCGACACAAAATTGTTTTAGATCACTGTCAGTGGATGTTCTTGATATCCGGGTATTTACAGGTTTACACACATTTTGTAATGCAGATTTTAATCAGTTGTGTATTTGCATAAAGAGCTGAAGTGATCTAGTGTATATCTGTGTAAAGAGATGGAGTGATCTAGTGTATATTTACATAAATAGGTTGAGTGATCCAGTATGTATTTGTGTAAAGAGGTGGAGTGATCTAGTGCATATCTGTATAAAGAGGTGGAGTGATCTAATGTATATTTATGTAAAGAGGTGGAGTGATCTAGTGTGTGTTTGTGTAAAGAGGTGGAGTGATCTAGTGTGTATTTATGTAAAGAGGTGGAGTGATCTAGTGTGTGTTTGTGTAAAGAGGTGGAGTGATCTAGTGTGTGTTTGTGTAAAGAGGTGGAGTGATCTAGTGTATATTTATGTAAAGAGGTGGAGTGATCTAGCGCGTATTTATGTAAAGAGGTGGAGTGATCTAGCGCGTATTTATGTAAAGAGGTGGAGTGATCTAGCGCGTATTTATGTAAAGAGGTGGAGTGATCTAGCGTGTATTTATGTAAAGAGGTGGAGTGATCTAGCGTGTATTTATGTAAAGAGGTGGAGTGATCTAGCGTGTATTTATGTAAAGAGGTGGAGTGATCTAGCGTGTATTTATGTAAAGAGGTGGAGTGATCTAGCGTGTATTTATGTAAAGAGGTGGAGTGATCTTGCGTGTATTTATGTAAAGAGGTGGAGTGATCTAGCGTGTATTTATGTAAAGAGGTGGAGTGATCTAGTGTGTATTTATGTAAAGAGGTGGAGTGATCTAGTGTGTATTTATGTAAAGAGGTGGAGTGATCTAGTGTGTATTTATGTAAAGAGGTGGAGTGATCTAGTGTGTATTTATGTAAAGAGGTGGAGTGATCTAGTGTGTATTTATGTAAAGAGGTGGAGTGATCTAGTGTGTATTTATGTAAAGAGGTGGAGTGATCTAGTGTGTATTTATGTAAAGAGGTGGAGTGATCTAGTGTGTATTTATGTAAAGAGGTGGAGTGATCTTGTGTGTATTTATGTAAAGAGGTGGAGTGATCTTGTGTGTATTTATGTAAAGAGGTGGAGTGATCTAGTGTGTATTTATGTAAAGAGGTGGAGTGATCTAGTGTGTATTTATGTAAAGAGGTGGAGTGATCTTGTGTGTATTTATGTAAAGAGGTGGAGTGATCTTGTGTGTATTTATGTAAAGAGGTGGAGTGATCTAGTGTGTATTTATGTAAAGAGGTGGAGTGATCTAGTGTGTATTTATGTAAAGAGGTGGAGTGATCTTGTGTGTATTTATGTAAAGATTTGCAGTGATCTGGTGTGTGTTAGGGTAAAGTGGTAAAGTGATGAAGTATTCGAGTGTGTATTTTAATAAAGTGGTCCAGTTGCGAGGCTCAGGTGGTTTCCGAATGTTTTAAACCCGCTCTGCATCATCTCTCTCCTGTCTTTATGAAGAGCATCAGGCCTCAGGACAGAGAGGTGACTGTGAGGGGAATCTAATGTAACACTGCCGAATTTGCTAAGAGGGGAAAAAGAGGTTTAACGATAACATTCAGTCACCCTGATGCGTTTCAAAGCCAGAGGACACAAACTATGTGGGGTTTCTTTCCTTTCCTTTTATTTAATTTCCAGGCTGATTTGCTTTTAATATCCTGCTGCCTCATAAAACCTCAATTCAAACAGCGTATAATAAAACCAGTCTGCCTGCACGTTACTGTTAACACCCTGAAGTCGGTTATTTTCCTATAACAGCATGTCCTGAAGTGTTCTAATCCCGGTATACAACCGCACGTTGCCAGTGATTACGTTTTTGCATTTACTTAAAAAACGCCACATCATACTTTTTATCCATTTTTAGTTACGTTTAACATCAGCAGCCTCTCTTTTTTTCCCCTCTTGAAGTTAATAATGACAGTAAGCTTGTCATGTTAAAGAGAAACCGCCGAATATCGGAAAACGATGGGGAAATTGAAGTCACAGCTTTACCTCTGACTGTTACTGAGTCCCTGACACTGGAGACTCCTTCCATAAACGTTCGATCTCATCTCGTTACAGAAATGATGAAACATTTCCCCGTG
>NC_071258.1:33301202-33338702 GCF_023375685.1 Ictalurus furcatus | reverse complement strand
CATCAAATTGGTCTGCATGGCTGTCGTCCCAGAAGGAAGCCTCTTCTAAAGATGATGCACAAGAAAGCCCACAAACAGTTTGCTGAAGACAAGCAGACTAAGGACATGGATTACTGGAACCATGTCCTGTGGTCTGATGAGACCAAGATGAACTTATTTGGTTCAGATGGTGTCAAGCGTGTGTGGCGACAACCAGGTGAGGAGTACAAAGACAAGTGTGTCTTGCCTACAGTCAAGCATGGTGGTGGGAGTGTCATGGTCTGGGGCTGCACGAGTGCTGCCGGCACTGGGGAGCTACAGTTCATTGAAGGAACCATGAATGCCAACATGTACTGTGACACACTGAAGCAGAGCATGATCAGTATGCAGTATTCCAGCATGATAACGACCCCAAACACACCTCCAAGACCACCACTGCTTCGCTAAAGAAGCTGAGGGTGAAGGTGATGGACTAAACCCTATCGAGCATCTGTGGGGCGTCCTCAAACGGAAGGTGGAGGAGCACAAGGTCTCTAACATCCACCAGCTCTGTGATGTCGTCATGGAGGAGTGGAAGAGGACTCCAGTGGAACCTGTGAAGCTCTGGTGAACTCCATGCCCAAGAGGGTTAAGGCAGTGCTGGAAAATAATGCTGGCCACACAAAATATTGACACTCTGGGCCCAATTTGGACATTTTCACTTAGGGGTGTACTCACTTTTGTTGCCAGCGGTTTAGACATTAATGTCTGTGTGTTGAGTTATTTTGAGGGGACGGCAAATTTACACTGTTACACAAGCTGTACACTCACTACTTTACATTGTAGCAAAGTGTCGTTTCTTCGGTGTTGTCACATGAAAAGATATAATCAAATATTTACACAAATGTGAGGGGTGTACTCTCTTTTGTGAGATACTATAATGTCTTATAGTCATTCTAAATGCTGCTTTTTGATATGTTTTATTTTTTTTTAACATGCTCAAATGAGCCACATTTTAAAGATTGAGTAGAAAATCATATATGAAGTTTTATTGCATCATAAACTAGAACAGCCAATCGTGTTCAAGTATGGACATGCAGGCCAGGAAAGACTCAATTTCTGATTTTTATATTCACAGAATTTCTGGAGAAGAATAAAAATGTCCTGGTTTGTGTGGATCTTTCTCTGTGTGTGTGTGTGTGTGTGGCACAATATGAAAGTCATAATATCTTAATCTGCTGTATATGAGAAAACGCGGTTTCTGAAAAGTCACTGCATTTTGTGTGCGTTGTTCTTCTTATAACCACGGTTACAGCACTGACCTTTGCTTTCTGAACAGCATGATAACACAATGCATAGTGTACACACACACACACACACACACACCTCATAACAAAGCCTAATAATTCTCCCAGCTTCCTTCACTTCCTCCCCCCTTTCCTATACACAAATAAAGCTAATAAAGCTTCAGCGACCTTTTCACTCCTTTTTGTCATTGTTTTCTTTTTCTCTTTGCTCAAATCTGTGTGTTTTTACCTTTCTTAAGGCTAAATAAAAGCCTGAGTGTAAATTCACCTCGCTCTGCCTCATATCGCCCGCAGAAACAAGAGTTTAAAGGTGGTGCGACGCAAGAACCCAATAAAGAGTACGTGAAATTAGCACGGCAAATCAAGCGTTAAGCGCTTACACCACAACGCTGTGGAGGTTTCAGGAGGTGCCGATGTGTTTTCTGGAACAGCCGCTGTGACAGTAGTGCAGGTTTATTATTATTATTATTAATAATGCGCTTGTTCGAATACTTTATCGTTTCTGTAGTAACCGATCATTCACGGGGACTCGTACAGCTCCAAAACGCATTAAAAAGGCGCGTAATCGTTGATATGATCCTTACTTTTTTATTTTTTTTTTTGTAAGGAGCCAATTTTATTTTTTTTTATCCATCCATCCATCCATCCATCCATTTTCCGTACCGCTTTACCAACACAGGGTCGCATGGGAGCCTGGAGCCTATCCCAGGGGACTCGGGGGGACACCCTGGACGGGGTGCCAACCCATTACAGGGCACAATCACACACTACGGACAATTTGGAAATGGCGATCGGGTTACTGCGCGTGTCTTTGGACTGGGGGAGGAAACCGGAGTATGTGGAGGAAACCCCCGAAGCACGTGAACATGCAAACTCCTTGGACACACAGGACGGAGGCGGGATTCGAACCCCCAACCGCTGGAAGTGTGAGGCAAACATGCATGTAGAAATGCTGCAGGTTAAACAGTCAGTGTTACAGTGACGCCCATTAATCCCCTCACACACACACACACTGACTAACTCCGTCCTCTCTAACCAACCCATCACTCACGCTCTTAATTTGATGAGTTCCGAATTCTCCAGCGTGTGTGTGTATAGATTAAAAGATATGGCAGATGACTGATAGAGAAACAGACAGAAATGAAAGGGTATATATATAACGCTAGTGCAGGTTTAACCCGATCGAAACACTGCAGGCCCTCGAGCGTCTTCTGTTCCCTCACCGAGCCTCACATCAATATCTGATCACTGCCACTGTTAAACACACTCGCACACTCGCTCCATTACAGCTCCACGCTGACATATCGATCGCCGAAAGCGGCAAACTTATTTATCCCGATGATCAGCTGCTCCCTAGAAACGACCTCTCCTCAGGAATACAACACGACCGTCCTGTTTAAATCCCAATCCATTCCAGAGCTCCTGTAGACACCTTGTCGTCACAGCAAGAACCCTGGTATACCGTGAAATATTCAGTGTAATGTTTACAGCGCTGTTCTGGATTCTGAAGGTGTTTATTCGTTCTCTATGACGTGTCGTTCTTTAGTCAATGAAAAGCTGTAATTATTGGCAAATTGCTGTGGTATAATTATAATGATGATGATAACGAGTCTTTATTAATCACGTATACATTACAGCAGAGTGAAACTCTTTTCTTCGCATTCCCCTGCATGTTAGGAAGTCGGGGTCAGAGTGCAGGGTCAGACGTGATACAGCGCCCCCTGGAGCAGAGACGGTTAAGGGCTTTGCTCAAGGGCCAAACGGTGGCAGCTTGGCAGCGCTGGGGCTCGAACCCCCGCCCTTCTGATTAATAACCCAGAACCTTAACCGCTAAATTATCTTCGAGATAGTAAGAGTAACTCCGCTTCATCACACCATCCCCTCACGTCCTTACATATATATATATATATATTACATATACTCTAAAACTCATGAGCTCTGGTTTCACCTCCTACACACACACACACACACACACTATAATAAAATCACCACAGCGGAGCAATAATCTCAGTAGCGGAGCGTTCAATGGAGTTTATTGTTTCAAACGAACTGAAAGATTTTTTTTATTATACAGATTACATCTCCAGCTTGCTCATTTCATCTGTGCAGTTTTATTTTTCCTTTCAATTAGTGCCGTTTTCTCTCTCTCACACACACACACACACACACACACACACACACACACACACACACACACACTCCTAGCATACTTGTGAAAATGACGGAACATCTGCGAAACCTAACACATAAAGCTTGCTTACACACCTTTTTTGAGTGTATGAAAAAATGTAACCATGACAACGCTACCACCTACCTGGTACAAGATTACTAGCTGATATTATTATTATTATTATTATTGTTATTATTATCATGATTGTTGTTGTTGCTAATGATAATAAAAATAATAATAATAATAATAATAATAATAATAATAATAATATGTGAGTACAATAGTCTCGATGCTATCTGCACTTTAACCCCGGATGCTGTGGTGTTGCTCGTGGCTCGTGGCTCTGTGACTGAAGTACATTAGTGTAATTATTGTAATTGGATGTAATGAAGAACACCTGTGCTCTGCTTCACCCCATCCTGCAGGATGTCATTGTGTGCTTTAACTGATTTTTAATTAGTTGATAGTGAAAGTGTGTGCGATTCCCACAGCTGCTGCAGGTAAAGACAGAGGACCTCCGTCATCACCTTCAGATCATGACGAGAGGCTTGAAACTTCATCCTTCACCCTCTCGGGTCCTCACGCTGCAGAGATCCGACTGAAGGACAGAAGTGGCTGAGGAAATCACATCATCCTGACACTCACTCAACTAACCATCTGGAACACACTTATTAACCTGTAATTGACTCTACAGCGCCGCCTGCTGGTCAGCACACACACACACACACGCGCGCGCACACACACACACACACACACACACACAATAGGGCATGCTATAGATAGCAGATTTTCTCTCTCTCTCTCTCTCTCTCTCTCTCTCTCTCTCTTTACTGTCCTTTTCACTTATGAAATATGGAACCCAGGCACTGGTGTAAAAACATCTGGATTCTTTCTTTCTTTCTTTCTTTCTTTCTAAAGTATACACACAAAGTACAAAACACAATGAAGCCGAGGTTTAAGGGACAATAAAAGTCCTTAAAAGTCCATAAATATCAATAATGACCGAACTGAGATTAGAGAGAGAGGACTTCCTGGTCCCTGGTTGCTAACGGTTACAGAGATGCTGCTGGTTTTAATGGTAATGTCAAACCAGTCCGTGACTGAATAATTCATTGTGTTTAAAACTCAATGCCACAGTCATATCTCTTTCTCCCTCTCTCTCTCTCTCTCTCTCTCTCTCTCTCTCTCTCTCTCTCTCTCACACACACACACACACACACACATAACAGATAACATCTTCAGTGAGTGGCAGATGGGAATTCACTGAGGCTTCGGCTCAATTAGACACGTCAATGAATTTCACTTCCCCTCTCTCTCTCTCTCTCTCACACACACACACACACACACACACACACACACACAACTGTACAGGTGTTTAATTCTTTTAAACTATTAACTTCAATAGAGAATTAAGAGGCCGGTGAAGAAAAGAGCGTTTATAGCTGCTGGAACTTCGTAACTGCTGTTTTCTCTAAAGCACATTTTTTTGAACACAGTAAAGTTTGCCTAGGATAGGGAACAGTGTGTAAAGTTTTTCTTTTTCTTTTCAAAACCACTCCATTACACTAATTAGGGTTGGTTCTTTATAAAGGAACTGAGCTCATTTTGTGAAATCAATTGTCCCGGTGTTATTTTTAATCTGCCCTCATTGACCTGACCTCAGCTTTTTCCCCACTGATTGAGCTCATTATTCCCAGCCTATACCAGGTGCTTTGCTTTATCTGCTTTATTTGCTTTATTTCTTAGATGAACCTATTGGGAAATGTAAAAGATTGACTCAACATTACAGAGCAAAACATGCCCCCCCCCCAAAAAAAAAAACAAACTTTTGTGTCAGACTGCCAGTGCTGAGGAACCTCGGCTCGGTCCTCTTCTCTGATTTCACATCTGATTAACTATTCACAGGAGACACCTGGAGATCTCTCATCAAACATTCAGCAGCTTTCCAAGATGAATAAATGATCCGAATGAGCGATTTGCCAAAATAAATAAATAAATAAATAAATAAATAAATAAAGTATCGCGCAGTGTGTTATGTTTCAGCGCTGAGGCAATGGCTAACAAATCAGAGGCAGATTTACCAACGTTACCGTGCGTCCACGATGATACACGACGTCTAAATGCACACTGGAAGGCAACTTTTTAAAGAAACAATCGATCTGAGATGCACGTAATAGTTAGGTGTAGTTAGTGTTTAATAAGCATAAAGTACATGATTACAAATAATTTACGGTACATATTTTGTATATTGGATTTCAGAAATACATTGTAAGTCACTAGAATTGTATTTACAAGCAACACATGGTGTATACTCTGGCGTATGTAGCCTAGTTTTATGTGAAAACACAGGAACTACTGTAAAAAAACAACAACAACAACAACAACAACAAAAACAGATCTTAAGCTCTATTTGGACGACATTCGTTTCTCTTACTGACATCTGTAATAACTTTTCTACTTGTTGAACTCTTGCATCTAACTGGAAAATTAATCAACACAGGAGGAGCGAGGTTCTACAGGTTGCTTTGTCAACGAACCCAGACGATTGCGTCACGAGTAGTCATGTGATCGTGTTTATTTATCTAGCATCATCTAATGGATGGGCTCCAGGTTCCCCGCAACCCTGTAGGATAAGCGGTGTAGAAAATGGATCGATGGATGGATGGAAGAATGAATGGAAGGAAGGATGGATGGATGGATGGATGAATGGATGGAAGGATGAATGGAAGGAAGGATGGATGGATGGATGGATGAATGGATGGAAGGATGAATGGAAGGAAGGATGAATGGATGGAAGGATGGAAGGAAGGAAGGATGGATGGATGGATGAATGGATGGATGAATGGATGGATGGATGGAAGGATGGATAGATGGATGGATGAATGGATGGATAGATGGACGGATGTATGGAAGGACGGATAGATGGATGGAAGGACGGAAGGACAGATGGACGGATGGATGGAAGGATGAATGGAAGGAAGGATGGATGGATGGATGGATGAATGGATGGAAGGATGAATGGAAGGAGGAATGGATGGATGGAAGGATGGAAGGAAGGAAGGATGGATGGATGGATGAATGGATGGATGAATGGATGGATGGATGGAAGGATGGATAGATGGATGGATGAATGGATGGATAGATGGACGGATGTATGGAAGGACGGATAGATGGATGGAAGGACGGAAGGACGGATGGACGGATGGATGGAAGGATGGAAGGATGGATGGATGGATGGATGAATGGATGGAAGGATGAATGGAAGGAAGGATGGATGGATGGATGGATGGAAGGATGGAAGGAAGGAAGGATGGATGAATGGATGGATGGAAGGATGGATAGATGGACGGATGTATGGAAGGACGGATAGATGGATGGAAGGACGGAAGGATGGATGGATGGAAGGATGGATGGATAGATGGATGGATAGATGGACGGATGGATGGAAGGACAGATAGACGGATGGACGGATGGAAGGATTGACGGACAGATGGAAGGACGGATGAATGGAAGGATGGACGGACGGATGGAAGGATGGATGGAAGGATGGATGGACGGATAGATGGAAGGATGGACGGATGGATGGAAGGATGGATGGATAGATCATCTAATGTTAGAGGATTGGAAGTCACAGTGATAAAATGTCACTAAATGTTTTATGATATTGTGGTGTATGTAAAGGACAAAATTGGTTTATAGCCAAGGCTCACACGTTTTCTGATTGGTTTTATTTTCGTATTCCTGCGAAAAAGTTATACGAGTCTTACTGATCGAGCTACTGAGAGATTCCTGCGAAACAATCGGTTCACAATTTGGCAAGTACAGTAGAAGCACGCACTAAGCGAGTAAATACTGCGAGGAACAGTGGTAAAATAATCCGACAAATGATCGGATCAAAATAACGCAGAGTTAGTCAGCAGTTAATCCGGCCCGAGGAAGCAGAAATACAGCAACATCATCTCTCTCAATCTCAATCTCAATCTCAATCTCTCGCTCCCCCCATATCTTTTCAAAACAATGCAGTTTGTCATGTTACCAAGAAACCAGAAAGCATCAAGCATCAGTCTTCTCTCCTGAAGACTTTCCAGTGCTGGGAAACTTCTGTCTAACACGACCGTTAGAAAGCGCTGACATCCGCGACGCCTTCCGTCAACGTTAAATAAATGTCTCCTAACAAAAAAAAAAAAACAAAACATCACCACATCAAAAGTTATACATTTTATTTGTTAAACCAGTTTTTTTTTTTATTCTATTTATTATTAATCTTAGATTATCTAGAGCATCCTATGTACAACTCCGTATTCAAACGAGAGCATTAATATTCATCACGTCACTTAACTCCTGACACGTAACTACTCTGAGAGAACTTTCTCTGTAGAGAAATAATGACCAATCAGATTCGAGAACTCGACAGCACCGTGCTATAACGCAGAAAACGAATAAAAAGTATTTGACTACTTCTCTAAACACAGCTGCAATAAACGGCAATGAAATGCAAACACACACACACACACACACACACACATGAATCTATACTAAGATAACAATATAGTACCAGAAATGTCTGTATGCTCCTAGCTGGCAAAACACTGACAGACATATCACGTAAAATATCATTAAATCTAATCTAAAAACGTGAGATTGGACTCTAGAATGAGTTGTGTTTACAGTATCATCATAAAGGATTGTCATTTAGTGTGTTCTTTTTTTTTTACGTCTGTTATAAACGTCGTGATTTCCTTTGACAGCGTACCACGATCTTCCAAGGACGTCTCGACCAACAGGCCGGTACTGAAGCACCGGACCCCATTTAAAACAACGCAGTCGGACGAATCTGAACGGGTCACCTTTACTTAACGACACAGTAGAACCTCTTAAAGCTGGAATACTATCTGACATCCGATCCTGTCAGAGCGCGAATCGGCAAGCGCACGCGTGATTGCTTTAACCTGCCGCTCTGGTTAAAGATAGAAGCGGGCCGGATGCTGAGCCAGCGTGCGACCGCGTAATCTCGTGAACGACAAAAAAAAATAAGCCACGCTCATCACCGTCGTCATCGATCGCAACGGCAGCCACGACGATAAAACCCAATAACAGTAATTCTGCTATTTAACCTATTAGCACTCAACATTATTCTCTCTGTAAATGAACAAAGGATGCATGGAGGAAAACGCAATACGAATGAAGTCAGGAGAAGCCAGAGCATTCCCGCGGCCGACAGAAAAACAGCTATAAATCATTAGCATGGCTTTATCCGTATAAGGGCTACGATCAGATGCTCATTAGGCTGCGAGGGCATGACGGATAGCACGCGCAGAGGCTTTACACTTTAAAAGGCTTGCTCTGGAGACTTTACGACCAAACAGTAGCCTCCTTTACCAATCAACCAGCCAACTGCTGCTGGAGTCTGACCAGGAACCAGGAACTCTTTCACATCAGACGTGCCCACATACAAACATTCTGACAGAGCTGAATGGACGTTTAGGAGTTCAAAAGTCGCCATAGAAATGTTCGGTATCTGCACTGATGTTCCATGATGCAACAGAGTGAGGTCGTTATGCTTAACATATCTGAGGTCATCGATTGCTTGCCTGGCATTCCAGTCTGCTGCGTGATGGCTTTTTGAGCCTCGGGTCATATGATGCGCCTGTTCACCGGGTCACATGACCTTCGCTGACCCTCACTCGACAAAATGTGTGCGTGTGTGTGTGTGTGGTTAATATAGGACGATATTGCACATACGCACACACAGTCTCTACACTGCATGTTCACTATGAAGACCTGTCTCTGATTATTATCTTTTCACAAATATCCTCTATTCTCGTTCTCGGAATCCCTCTCTTTCCTGTCACGGACGGTTCTTCTCAAAGTTTCCTATTTATATTCATTCCGTTGATGTCATCACCCAGATCCTAATCATAACCATAAGTAATGCCTTCAAACTGGCCTCGGATCAGTATAAAGGAGCGATGTTTACTGACGTTGACGTGTGTACACCAAAACAGTCCCATTACATCACCAAATGGGCATGCATATGTGAACGTGTGCATGTATGTGTGTGTGTGTGTGTGTGTGTGTGTGTGCAAACATTCTCCCGCTTTGAGCCCCATAGGACAGCTGTGTCAGTCACACGGATACACAATCACAGAAAGCTACTGCTGAGAGTTAATAACTATAAAAATAGATTCCAACCTCATACACATCGATACAGAGGAGTCATAAGGAGGTTATAATGCCTATATGCATTAAAGATGTTGTAAATCCGGTCTAAACGCCATTTGAGATTTCAAAATATATGCAAAACTAAATTTCATGCAGAAAACCGTCAATCAAACCGCTTAGCCCTTATCACAAGATATAGAAGACAATATAATCGAATTCCTCCAAGCTAATAAGGCATTTCTTGTCCAGAAATAATCAATGTAAGCAGTGCACATCATCCTCCTTTATTCCAAAGTGGTGTCTTTGGCTTGGCGTACACTATACGAAACAAAAACAGAGCGCGTCGTACCCTTAACATGTAACGGAATGTTTTGCCTTTTTGTCCTCAGCTACGATCAACTAATAGAGCTTGAATTTCCAAACAAAACCAAACAGTTTCCTGGACAGATGTGCAGTATTTCTTGCACATGTAGGGGCCTAAAGTTGTCTTTGGTACATGTGTGTCCCTCTAAGGAAGCCTTTACAGGTTCATTGTAATCTGGACCCACAAGATTTACCCTCGCATACACCAAAAACAGCTACAACAAGGAAAAAACCTTAATGATGCATTTAGTTAGCGAGTTAACTAGGACACTGGTTATGCTAATTTTGGGGGGGTTTTTTTAAAGAAAATCTACAGATCTTGATGTAGCATTTCAATGTACAACTGACTCTGGTATATTGTGCATATGACAAATGACTTTGACTATGACTTTAGTGTTCGTTTCGCCATTTCCATAGGTTCAAATAATCAAAAGTGGACGGTTACTGTACAAGTACGTCAATCCGGAGAACATGCGAAAGAACTGGAATCTTTAACTCGAGCTCTGCCAGATCATCTAGGCTGACAACTGGTTCTGATTAAGCTCCTGTCCTGGAAATTGGCTTCCGTTTCTACAGCAACAACAACAAAAAAATCCTGCACCAAAAACCAGGCAGATGATTAGACACTTCTGATCATTCGAATAAAGCGCCTGTGGTTAACTAGATCATCATTAAAGTTGAAATCGGCACACTCTTTTATTTCTGTTTTGTAACTCTAGCAACCTTGAAAAATGAATCTTTTCTCCACATATCCAAATTTTAAAAGAAGCTGGGATCAGAGCGCACTGCCTCGGGAGTACATAGGGCTTTGCTTCAAGGATCTACTGTTGAGCTGGACGTTAGCTAATCTTTCAATTCTCCGTCCAGCCCAGATGCCTGCATTATTCTACTCTTTCTCTCAATGGAGCTATGGACCACTGCCAACTGTTCTTTTATATTTCTGTTGCTATGGAGAAAAGCCTGAGTACGAGATACCCCCGACGCACTTCATGCCAATTGCCTCAGGATGTGTAACCCACATACCAGTTCAGAAGCCAAGAAACAGTCTGCTTGATATGATGAACCATGCAAAATACTACACATACTGCTACCAAGATAATAGAATTCAGCACAAACATGGTGAACCGATGGGGTCTTAATGAGTTTTAGAGGATGATGTAGTGGTTGGGGGGGTTTAACACCATGGGGAACAGTCTGCTAAAACTAGAACATTACCATGAGCTTTCCTTCTTCTCCTTCTCTCAATCAGACAAACAGAGAAATCAAGCCATGAGTGGATGAGAACAGAAAGAATCTGCTGCTAGAGTTCAACTCAAGATTCAAAGATTTGATCAATGGATCTTAAATTTCAAAGCAAAACCAAATGCTTTACTCCACACTCGGAAAAAAGTTCCATCCAGAAGCCAAAAGTTGTCTTCAAATCCTTACATGTTCTGTATAGAACCCTACACCAGGGTTTTGCTATCTGAAAACTAGAACCATTACTTCTCAAAAGAACACCCCCTTAGCCTAGTTCATTGTTTTATTACTTACAAAATCCTAGCATGCGGTACACTCTTAGAACAAAGGGTTCCTTAAGGGTTCTTTGGATAAATAGGTCCTTTGCCATGTACAGTGGGGGAAATAAGTATTGAATGCATCAACATTTTTTTTCAGTAAATATATTTCCAATGAGGTTATTCACATGAAATTTTCACCAGACATCAGTATTAACTCAAGAAATCTGGAAATATAAAGAATTCACAACATTAAAGTCCATAAATAAAGTTATGCGTAATCAAGAGGAATGACACGGGAAAAAAAGTATTGAACACGCTAAGAAAAAGGAGTTCTCCAAGGCAAGGTAAGGCAAGGAACCAGCTGAAATCCGCAAGTAGTTAGAAAGGAATTATACCCCCTATAGGTGCAAATTAATATCAGCTGGGTTAGTAAATTGATGGTCTATAAAAAGGCTTTTCGTTACCAAGGTGTCACACAATAAACATCTCATGATGGGTAAAAGCAAAGCGATCACCCAAGCCCTTCACAACCTTATTGTTGTGAAACATATCGATGGAATCGGATATAGACGTATTTCAAAACTTCTGAATCTTTCAGTAAGCACCATTGGGGACGTTATCCACAAGTAGAAGCAACATCACTGTCATCAACCGGCCACGCACAGGAGCTCCTCACAAGGTTTCTGAGCAGGGTGTCAGAAGAATAGTCAGAAGAGTAGCCCAAGAGCCAAGGACCACACGGAAAGAGCTCCAGAAACACTTGGAGGCGGCAGGTACCGTCGTCACAGAGAAAACAATAGGCGATGCTCTCCACTGCTCACGCTCACCACGCAAGACTCCATTACTAAAGAAAAGGCATGTCGAAGCTCGTTTAAAATTTGCCACAACTCATTTGGACAAGCCTATGAACTACTGGGAGAGTGTATTCTGGTCAGACGAGAGCAAAATTGAACTTTTTGGCTAACTACACACCATGTTTGGAGAATAAATGGCACTGCACATCACCCTAAAAACACTACACCAACAGTCAAGTGTGGAGGTGGAAGCATCATGGTGTGGGGCTGTTTTTCATCACATGGTACTGGCAGACTTCATATAACTGAAGGAACGATGAATGGAGCCCTTTACCGGGAGATTCTTGAGAAGAATCTGCTGCCATCCACCAGGATGATGAAGATGAGACGTGGGTGGAGCTTCCAGCAGGACAACGATCCAAAACATACAGCAAAGGAAACTCTCAATTGGTTTCAGAGAAAAAAAAATCAAGGTGTTAGAATGGCCAGTCAATCACCTGACTCGAGTCCAACTGAACAAGATTTAAAGACAATATGTTTAGAAGAACGGGCCAAAATCACACCTGAATACTGCGGCCCGTTAATTTCTTCATACAGAAATTAAATTGGGGAAATCTTTAAAAGTTATACTCTAGAACCCTACAAGAACAGAAGTTTTTGCTTGCATAAGTTTCAGAAAAGAGTTTGATCAGAAACCATTCAAAAAGCTGGAACTGTTACTATCCAAAGAACCTTTGAGAACCCCCTTTTTTTTTTCCAAAGTCTAGTCTGCTTGGATAACTGGAGGTCAGTAAAGGGGTTTTACTTGGAACCCTTTGAATAGGAAAATGTAGTCGTTTACATAGAACATTTAAGGGGTTCCCCCCAGAAGAACGACTGAGATACAGAGTTAGATGGTGTGATAATATTATATTGATACTGTTATATACTGTATTAACATATCATGATACACTTTATAGGGATTAGGGTAACACTCTATTGTAGGGTTCTACATAGAACCCTTAAGTGCTCCACCAAAGGAACAACAAAAACCTTTTAATGTTCTAGGTTTAGAGGTTCTTTGTAGAACTCTACAATTGGCAGCTTCTCTATTAGAAAGAGTACTGTGCAGAACCCTTTTAGGAAGCTATCCAAAAGGACCCTTGAGGACCCCCTTCTTCTAAACCTGAAACAAGCAACTGGGTGGTAAAATCGACTTTCGTACAACTTGTCTAATCTTCCATCCCTTACCTTTTTAAAAAATGTTTTTTAATTAAATCTTCGATGCCCTATGATGGACTGGCGTCCCATCCAGAGTGTATTCCCATCTCATGCCCAGTGCTCCTCTGGATCCAGAAGGACCCTGACCAGGAAAAAGCACTTACTGGAGATCAATGAATGAATGAATGTTGAAAAAGATATTGTAGTACAACTGTATCATGACAATGTCTTCAATGTGTATTGCAGTATGATCATTTTTGTCATATTGCCCACCCATACAGAATTTATAAATAGGTAAGTAAAAAAATAAATACATAAATAGATAAATCTAAAACTCTAAAGGTTTTTTTTACTTTGTACTTCCAAGGAATCCCTAAATTCCCCATATCAGAAAGGGCTCGAAAGAGAACCCCATTAGGAGGATAAGCAACCTTTTATATTCCAAGAACACTTAAAGAAACTTTTTTCTTTCTAAAAGTGTACTAAAAAAAAAAAAAAACAAGAGCACACAGAGCTGTGTACCTGTACACCATGCCAGTCACAGCCGGTCCCGAGTCCTGAAGCGAGACGCCATGTGTGTTGAGGAACTCCTCCAGGTGTTTGAGCTCCAGGTGTGTGTTAGTCCTCAGTCCACCCCAGCACATGAACGGATAAGTCTTGTCCACGGAGTTGTCCCTGCTGATGCGAGTCTGTGCTCTGTCTCCACTCGCCTTGTGAATTCCTTTGGGCTTCAGGTTGGGGATTTCTGAGCAAGTTGCTTTGTATAAGTACATCTCTTGTAGTCTGCTCCTCTGAGGGTTCTACTTAAAGGTCCGGGAGACCCTTAAAATGTTCTACAGTGTCCCAGTGAGAGTCGGTTGTCCTCTGGATTGAGTAGAATGAAATGGTTTTCCTCTGAGAAGTACAGAAACTACAGCACTGGTGTCTCTGTGTGTTTTGTTTGCTCCTGGGTTGATCGGCTTGGCTTGATTTCCCTCTCCAGTACACACCATGGGAATCTGGGACATTTTTCCCTCCCTCTCCCTCTCACTCCATCCATCCCTCCCCCTTCTCTATGTCTCTCCCACTCATGCTCCACCTCTCTTTCCTGGTCATTCGTCCTCGCATCCTTTCACTCATCCACTTTTTACATTATTCTTTCATCCCTTTTACACCGTTTGGACCTGGGCCAAACATCGTGACCTTTCTGGAGCCTAGAGATATCTTCGGTTTGTCTCTCTGGAGAAACCAGATGGCTTTGTTTTCAGAATTGTTTTTTTTTTTTTTTTTTTACAGAAATGGTTCTGATTAGAACCCACTTATAATGGTAGAACTGTTTTGTAGTACACTTTAAAAAAAAATTTTAAAACAGTTCCTCTGGGATTCCTTGGATCATTAATGGTTTTTAGCTAACTGAAAGAGTTCTACATGGAACCCACACAGATAGGGAAACACTCGATTGTAGGTCCTGCATAGAAGTAGAACAACCAAAAAAATGATAAATTTGTGGGACTAGACTAACCTTTTATTTTCTAAGAGTCCGATGATGGGTTCCTCAAGGGTTCTTTGAATAATTAGGGGATTTTAGTTAACTAAACGTGCTTTACCTGGAACCCTGTAAATATGGAAACACTCTACTGTAGGTTTCTACAAAGAACCTTTAAAGGTTCCTCCAGAAGAACGACTGAGAGTTGAGTGACGTGACAATATTATATCAATATTGGGATATGTTCACATGTTCCTCTGGGGAATCCCTTACAGATTTCAAGTGAAGGTTTTTACTCTTACAACATTTCAAAAAAAGAAAATCTAGAACCATTATTTAAAGAACCTCTGGACAAGCTCTTAAAGGTTCTTTGCAGAACCCTACAATGGATAGTTTCTCCATCATAGAGGGTAGAACCCTTTAAGCAAGCTAAGGACTCTTAACTATCCAAAGAGCCCTTGAGGGTTTTTAGATTATTCACAACCATGAAGTATACTTCTAGAAAAAAAAAGGGGTTCCTCAGTGGTTCTTTGGATAGTCAAACATTCTGATTAGAACCATTGGCTATTCAAAGAACACTTGAGGATCCTTTACAGAGAGTCTAGTTCATTGTTTAATCACTCACAAAATCCAACCTTGCAGAGTGCTACTAGAATAAAGCGTTCCTCAAGGGTTCTTTGGACAAACAGGAAATGTTAGATAAGTATAAGGCTGAAACTGTTGTAGGGTTCTACATAGAACATTAAGGGGTTCCCTCAGAAAAACATCCAGAGTTGGGAAACAAGACAATATAGTATTTATATTGTGATATATTAACATCATGATGCACTTTATAGGGAATAAGGAAACATTATATTGTAGGATGTATATGTAGAACCTTTAGTGGTTACCCATAAGAACCAAACACAACACAATTTATGGTTCTAGAGTTAATCTTTATTTGTTGGGGCTAATTAACTCATAATCTACCATCTTATCACAGTCATCGCACCAATGCTTCTCTCACTCTTACACTTTTTCCAGCATTTTATTTAACATAGCAGGGACCTACACCAGACATCGTGACCTTTGAGCCCTTGGCTGGCAATGCTGGGACTTTAGCCATGACAACATGTCTGGTCAGGGGGGTTGTGGGAATGCCTTGTAGGAAACATTTTCCATATTAAGAGAATTCATCACTTCCTTTGCCAAATACCACAAAAGAAATGCAACGCACACTCATCACTCATATTCGAAAATATGTACACCCTCAGCTGTGCCTAAACAAAGGAACATAGAGGTCAATGCGCAGTCGGGCTGGACGGACAGACAGCTGTGTTCAGAGTTCGCTAACAGTGGGTGAAGTGGAACAACTGAGGTGTACTTCCAACAGTATGCAGCGATGATTGTACAAATGCATAGGTTATTTATAGCTGACTGACACAGACAGGAAAATAACTTAAGGGCTTTTCACACTCTGATATATTTGTTTTCTTACTGTAGCATCGATCCAATTTTTTCATCTTCAACTCTGCTGCCAAAATCCATAAATCATCTTATATGACCAAATACTTCACTTAAGCGTGCTGTGCTGGGAAAAGCCGATAAAATAATGCCACTCTGGTGCTCTGAAAAGTCACATTTGATTGACAGCACATTGATTTACAATTCCCACCCATGCAGACGCAAATATTCATATATTTTTTTTTGCTTTTAATGATTTGGATAAGCTACTTCATTACTCATTTTCAGTGAGAATATTTGGTCAAATTGCATCACTAGGCACAACTTCTCAGCTGACATAAAATCAGTTATAGTTCACTATTTTGCATGTTGAACCTAGTCCTATAACTAAACCAATCAGCCATAGTATTGAAATCACCTGCCTGATATTGTGTAGATCCACTTTGTGCCGCCAAAACACAAGTCTGACCCATCGGGGCATGGACTCCACAAGACCTCTGAAGGTGCACTGTGGTATCAGGCACCAAGACATTAGCAGCAGATTCGTTAAGTCCTGTAAGTTGGGAAGTGGGGACTCCACGGATCGGTGTTGTTTGTACAGAACATCCCACAGATGCTCAGAGATTTGGAGAATTTGGAGGCCGAGTCAACACCTTGAACACTTTGGCAGGTTCCTCAAACCGTTCCTGAACAATTTTTGCAGTGTGTCAGGGAGCATTATCCTGCTGAAAAAGGCCACTACCATTATTGAATACCATTGCCATGAAGGCGTGTACTTGGTCTGTGACAGTGTTTAGATTGGTGATACGTGTCAAAGTAACATCCACATGAATGCCAGGACCCAAGGTTTCCCAACAGAACATCACATTGCCCAGAGCATCACACTTCCTCCGCCAGCTTGCCTTCTTCCCATAGTGCATCCTGATGCCATCTATTCCCCAGGTAAGCGATGCACACGCACCTGTCCGTCCACATGATGTACAATAAAATGTGACTCATCAGACCAGGCCACCTTCTTCCACTGCTCCATGGTCAAGTTCTGATGCTCACGTGCCCATTGTAGGCGCTTTCAGCAGTGGACAGGGGTCAGCATGGGCTCTCTGACCGGTCTGCAGCTACGCAGCCCCATCATACCCCAAGCTGTGATGCACTCTGTGTTCTGACAATTTTCTATCAGAGCCAGCATTAACTTTTTAAGCAGTTTGTGCTACAGTAGCTCTTCTGTGGGATCAGACCACACGAGCAACCCTTCGTTCCCAGCGACCCTGTTGCCGGTTCACCGTTTGTCCTTCCTTGGACCACTTTTGGTAGGAACTAACCACTGCATATGGGGAACACCACGCAAGATCTGTCGATTTGGAGATACTCTGATGAATGTATAAAATATATGATGCGTCATTCTTGAATCGATAAATATAAAACCTCTAATCATTTGGTGGTATAAGGGGAATGAAACACTTCGGGACATGCTTTTATAGGAAAATAATCGACTTTAGGATGTTAACAGTATCTCACACCACCATATGGTCGTTGACTATTCTATATCCTTTAATAGCATATTTTCTTTATAATCTTTAAGGAGGATTATTATTGAAACAAATGACTATTTATCCGGAGCCCTGAACATCCGTGGATCAAGACTCCGGGTGTCGTGTGTTCTCTCTGTATTTGTGTTTCTGGGTCATGCTAAATACTCCGAGTTGCCCTCCAGCAAAATGGCCCACAAAACCTCTGATCATTTTTAACGAGCCCTCGTTAGACTAATCACGAGTTAAGACGTCAATGAAAGACAAGTTCCTCTTATCGGCTGGAAGACGGTAGCGTATCGTTTTTCACACTTTTCCCTCAAATCACTTTTCTTAGTTCTCTTGGACACAGTAGATTTGGCGATTTGGCTGGAGATTAGAAGGTGCTCGATGTGAATTTATCAGCAACACACACACACACACACAGAAAGAGAGAGAGAGAGACAGATTTTTTAACATTCATTTTTAAAATTCATTACTAGGAAAATTAAAGATAATCAAATCATTGTCATTTTCATGAACAGGACCCGGCTAATATTATACTGCTAATGATTTTCAGAAAGAGACATAAAAAATGACATTGGAACAAAATGTTCTTTTATCACGTCTCATTTTCACACTCCGATCTCCTAAACTGCATTTCATCACTTCGTCCTTCACAGTGAAACCGCCTGGAGGTCAGCCTTAAAGTATGAAACCGGTCTAAATTTCTGCTAATAAATACAGCTTAAAAACGTGAACATCGTTTTAAAAAAATCTCTGTGAAAGTCCTTCCATGTTCACCGGTCTGAGGGTGTAACTTCCTGAAAGGTCTGAAAACCTAACTGGATTATTGCCTTAAATTCACTTTGGTAGTGGGGATGAAACAGGGATAAACAACGATTTAGGTCTGAATTAGAAAAGCACTCACTCAAATTCACTGCGAATTCAAAACCAAAGTGTCCTCCAAGACAACCTGTGTTGGTTGTGTTCTTACTTTCTCAGCTCTCAACCTTCTGATTTATAATATAATATAGGCCTGAATGATGGAATATGACATTGACCTCGACGTGTTTACGATATGTTGACGACATGGTTATGCCATAACGTCATGTCTTATACCACATGGTTGAAGTAAAGATCGTGATCATTGTACAGTGTTAACTCCATGGGGACGTTGTGTTTAATTATACCATTTGTATTAGTGCTGGTGATGTTGTGACTTTCTTTGCTTGTTTCTGTTCGTGTTTCTCTGTTGCTCCTCCCACTGTTCACTTTGCAGGATCACGAGTGCCACCTGATCATTGTTGCTCGTTAAGGAGGCGTGAGGACGAGTATAAAAGAAAGCAGAGTTCTCCGGCCAATAGAGAGAGACAGACAGACAGAGACAGAGAGACAGACAGAGACAGAGAGTCCGTTGAATGTGTTCGCTACTTGTTAGACCACGCCTTTAATGTAAATAGTGTATATAATTGTATATAGCCTAGTGCAGGGTCATGTGCCCTGTTTGTTTGTTTTTTTTTCCTTCCTTTGTTTTTGGGTATAGTTTATTGTTAACGATTATATGGTGGGAGTATCTGTAGGGAGTGGGATGCCAGGTTATTTGACCCTTGTTTAATCCTGTTTTCGACCCGAGAGAGAGTGAGGGAAGCCCTGATCTCTTTATTTTCCCTTTTATTTTGATGACAGGTAAGGTGTGCCCAAAAGCCTGTAGTAGGAACCTTTTGTTTGTTGTTCCCCTCCTGAAGCCTTTGTTTGGTTGCCTCCCACCAGTTGTGAAGAAAAATAAAACTTATTGTTACTCTTTTTGATATCCCTTAAATCTGGGATCTTCTGTGCTTTGTGACTGCAATGTTACCCTCCATTCTGACCCCTAGACGTAGAAAGGGGAACGTAACAAACAAATACATGTTTTTAACACTCCTTTTCTCCACTGCAGGTGTTATTTCCCTGCTGTAATCATTTCAAATAGAAAAATAACTGGCAGCATTTGAGAGCCATCAATCAATAACCTATTTACTTTCATAGAGTGTGAGTGTGAGGAAGAGCGTCGATCTGTGCTATTGACACAAACCCAGGTGAAAATCCTGCCAATGAGCTCCAGGATTAAAGTTCATGACTTCGGTATGCTCACGTTTCACAAACCTAATCCCGTTACGCCGTTATCACACAGCCAGAGAGATACAGAGGGAAGAACTCCTCACTTTACCAAAGAGTTCTTTTCAGATATCTTCAGATTAGCAGCAGTGATCTGGACATCTCGAGATGAAGACTAGAGATCAGGACGTTAACCATCAGAGTGAAGGTCAGTTTCGGATGACACGGCAGCCCGGGTAATTAACAAATGGAGAATAATTATAGAGATTAAATTACACAAGTGACACCTAAAGACACATGCCCTGCCCATAAACCCAACCTCAGAACTCAGTAGTAGTTCAGCAGTGCCCGTTCTTTGTAAGAGACTGCCGCTGGATTTAAAATGTACTGAATTTTTACGCCTTTGAATATGAGTTCGTTGGAGAAAGGTTTGTAGCTGAATTGCATCACATTGAAATTGAATTCCATGGCTTGAAATTGTGTGCAAGGTTTCGAATAATCCGATAATAATAATAATAATAATAAATTTCAGATTTTGTCGGCAGGATCCATTTCAAATTCAGTTCTTCAGATTTGGATCCAAATTTTCTATTTTCTAGAAATGTTTTTATTTTGCTTGAAATTGTGCTCATCAAATCTGTTTTGAAAACGGACTGGAAATGGATCGTGCCAACGGAAGAAAAAAAAATATTATAATTTGAATTTTCTATGCATGATTATTATAATTAGAATATAATTAGAATATTATAATTAGAATGATATTTTATAAAAAATAAAAAAAAAGAACATTTCAGATTTGGTGGCACATTTCTCAAGGCGTAGATTATGCTGCATAGTTTTAAAGCCATAACTTTTTGGCAATAACAATCCAGTCAAAGACAAAACGATCTAAAATCCATTATTTACCTAATGGAAAAAAAAATAATTAAGCGTAGAGCCAATAGACGCAAGAGTATGGGGCCGAGAATTTACTGAAATGAGAGACCGGTAATTATTAAACTAATTATAAGTAGTATTTACACCAGTCATGTGCTAGCTCAGTGATTGTTTCCGTTTCCACAGGGTCATCAGATCTAGGAGGAGACTTATGTAAAGCTGTAACAGGATACATACGTGTACTGGCAGGAAGCAAGGAATGCTATTTTAGCATTATTATAGCATGTTTGACAGGTGAAGGTAACGGCCACTCAAATACCATGCGGCTAAGCATTGCCCACATGCAAGCTGAGCAAATTAAACTCCAGCAGGAATCCGCATCAACACAACTCGCAGATAATCAATCAGTCACGACATTCCTGCAGCATTCGTCCTCCATTCTCACAGAGTCAGAAGCTCACCGGTAAGGCATGCCCGTCTGGAAGGCCACGCAGTCCTCCTTGGCACGACCGTACAGCTTCAGGTACCACGTGGTCTCGATCTCGCGGATGAGTTCTGCCTTGCGGGCGTGTGCCAGGACCGTCTGTTGGCTCTGCCTGCGGGCATCACGAGAGCTGTCCTGAGAGCTGCGCTGGCCCCGGAGCCCCGACACGGACGCCACCGACTGCTTACGGTGCCTCAACACATCATCAGGGACTCCTCGACCCACTGAGCCACTCCGAGCTGCAAACATGGCAGCAAAGCCCCCACCCTCCCAAAAGGGCACGCGAGAGACCTTGTGTACTGTTAGAATGCTGCCAGAACGTACTCACTTTCCTTCGGTCGCTATCTCGGTCGGCCTTCCTCACCCTTTGTCTCGCTATCTGTGTCATCTCGTAGCCTTGCACCTCTCTTATAACCTCCTCTTGTCCTCGAGGTGAAATTGGATCTGGCTAAGTGCCATGGCCGATCTGTGAGACAGGGCTTGGATGATTGAGTTAACGCTGTGTGAGGTAAGCCAGGGGATTGTGGAGGGAAAAAAAAAGACATCACTACTGAACAGGTAAAGTTTGGCCTAACATTCAAACTCATCACCAAAGTTTTCACATGAAATCATCCAGAAGGGACCAAAATGGATGGCAAGATCAAGGATTATCCAGCCTAGAAATCCTGTACGGACTATCTATGTAAACTCATTCCTTCAGTTTAATTCTTTGTCTTCTTTGATTGGCTCACTTCCAATGCTATTATAATACATGTTTATGACAGATTGATGTCATGATCCAGTTGGTGCCAAAATAAAACCCTTATTATTGTTGCTTCTAAAACCTTACCTACATTACTAGCCATCAAGAATTCCTCATTTGTACAGCTAATTTTACAGCCAATTTCAGCTAAACAGCTTTAGCAAGTTTTTAGCTTGAAAACTAGCTAGCTAACCAGATCTGTGAAAGAAAAAAAAAGAAAAAAAAACATAGCAGGTTTGGTTATTCAAATGCAGCTAATCTTGCTGCTAGCTACCGCTAGCTTTTAAGTTGCTAACTAGCTATCCATCCAGCTAAAATGAAAATCAGATTTCTTTATTTGTACGGATAATCTTGCTTCTAGTTAAGTGAAAAGGCTAGAGTAAGTTTTTGACTAGCTAACCAGATACCTAAATTAAAAAAATAGACAGTTTGTTTATTTCTAGAGCTAGACTGGATGTTAGAGCTAGGCTGGATGTCTTAGCTAGTGACCTAAAGGAAAAAATAGCAGTCTGTACTTCTCTCTTAAAAAGCTTAACTATAAAGAGTACAAAATCATAATATTTGTCAGCCTAGGGAGTGTTTTCATGACTTTCAGAGACGATAAAGTCCATTTATTGCTGCAACATGACAGAGTGTAGCATTTTCATGGCTAGCAATGCCTGTTCGGTTCATGAAAGGATAATTCAGCTAAGAAGGAGAAATATTTGACTTCAGTCTCAGGGTTTTCTCGAAAAGTATAGCTCAGACAGCCTGTGTTCAGCCATCAAAAACCAAAGGAAAAAAGCGCTAGCAGAGATTAAGGACGGTTTGCAAACTAAATGTGAGCTGTACATGCAGACGGAATAAATAAAACTAGCCAAAAGTTGCCCCTAGATTCAATTAATGTAGCTTATAATGAATTTAACGCCTCTCCTGTGTGTTTCCCAGTGGCCATCCGGTCATTATTGTCTGGAAATCTTTCCGAGTTCTTTCAAACCTCAAACCGTGGCCTTCCAAAGTTACAGTGAGCTTAACACGGGTTGGTCATGTGATCAAAAGCATTTAAATTTGTTGGAAAGGCTTCACTCATCATTCACACCATCCATTAACCCAGTAACAACGCTCACACAGCTGCAGTGCCACGGTGAGAAGTCCAGTGTCCCGAGGTTTATAAAATTACACACAGAATTGACATATCAACAATATCACACGTTGTATAGTGTTTATGTGGAGAGTCCACCAAACACGTCCTATGAATGTACCGCTGCTATCGAAACGATACCGTTTCAGAACAAACGCATTAAGGTGATAATATTTAATGCGTAATTAAGCTGTAATTGAGTCGGTAAGTTTTCCTGACCAGTATAGTGACGAGTTGGTGATACTTTACTTAAAGATAGCGTTCATAAAGCTACATGACACTTACAACTGATACATTACATAGACTATACAACCATTGTTGGGTTGCAACCCACTTGTTGAAGACTTTTACCCATCAGCCTTTGCCACAGTGGGCTTATATCCCGATTATGAGCACTGTAGGTGAGTTGAATAATTCACTGTGGTAATGTGGATCCATGTGGGCCTCTGCTCTGAGTCTTGCATCTGTCAGAGACGAACACGCATCACTGCTGCTAAGTGGATGGAAAGTAAGGGACGAGACAGAAAATGGAGAAGAGAAGGACATCGTAGCCAATTCCATAGATGGCAGGAAGGAAACCTAAGCGCAGCTAGGTCAGTCCCTGACACACACAGAGAGAGAGAGAGAGGTGAGGACTCGTTCAGGTGCTCAGTAAATCAACCCTACTCAGTCTACAGTTTACAGCCACAGACACTGCACTAATGGAGTCGACCTTTTGTGCAGTCTATTGTTAGACACAGAGGAAAGAAAGGTTGAAGATTAGGCATGCTTCCACCTTTTCAGGACCTTTTTCCAGAAAATTTTACTGCATTTCCGCAAAAAGAACCAGAATGGATTTAAGTTCCTAGAAGTCATTTAGCTTCTGAACGATTCATGCGTTTTGAAGGATAACTTTTAGGTCACAAGCAAGTTTCGCTCCTCTCTCATTCGGCGAATCAGTCTTTGAATCATCGAGTCTTTCAGTAATTACAAAGATTTGCTGCTCTTTCATTCAGTGAGTCAGTGTCTGAATCAGTGAATCTTTTGGTTTAGATGGGTCATTGTTTGATTTAGCGAATCCTTTTCAGTCAGGACTGAGATTCCCTCCTCTCGCATGTGAGTGTTTGAGTCGGTGAATCTTTTGATTCAGTGCATTCTTGTGATCATGACCAAGATTCGCTGCTCTTTCAATTACTGAGTTAGTGATTGAATCAGTGAATCGTTTGGTCTTTATGGGACAGTGTTTGATTCAGTGAATCCTTGTGGTCATGACAGAAAATTCACTCTTCTGTCATTCAGCGAATCAGTGAATCATTTGGTCTGAATGGGACACTGTTTGATTCGCTGAATCCTTGTTGTCATGACAGAAAATTCACTCTTCTGTCATTTGGTGAATCAGTGAATCGTTTGGTCTTGATGGGTCGATGTTTGATTCGGTGAATCCTTGCAGTTATGACAGAGATTCATTCTTATTTCATTTGGCGAATCACTGTATGAATTAGTTAATGATTCAGTCATGACCAAATTTGGTCCTCGCTCATTTACTGAGTCAGTGTTTGATTCAGTGAATCTTCTGGTCTGGATGGGTGAATGTTTGATTCAGTGTATATTTGCAGTCATAACCAAGATTCTCTCCTCTATCATTCAGCAGGTCAGTGTTGTGTAGTGAGTTGGTGAATCTTTGTGGTCATGATTGAGATTCACTCTTCACTCATTTGGCGAGTCCGTGTTTGAATCAGTGAATCTTCTGTTCTGAATGGGTCAGTATTTGATTCAGTGAATCCTTGTGGTCATGACCAAGATTCGCGTCTCTCTTATTCAGCGAGTCATGGTATGAATCAGAGAATCTTTTTGTTTGGATGGGTCAGTGTTTAATTCAGTGAATCCTTACATTCATGAACAAGATTTGTCCTTCGTTCATTTCGTGGATGAGTGTTAAAATCAGTGAATCCTTTCAGTCACTACCAAGATTCACTCTCACATTTACTGAATCAGTGTTTAAATAGGTGAATCTTTTGGTCTGGATGGGTCAGTGTTTGATTCAGTGAATCATTGTGTTCACAACTAAGATTCACGTTTCTCGCATTCAGTGAGTCAGTGTTTGAATCAGTGTTTTATCCCTTGGTTCTTTTTAAACATCAGCGAATTATGTAATCCTTTTGTTCGGGACTGAGATTTGAATCAGTGATTCATTCAGTCATGACCAAGATTCACTTTCTTCTCATACATTGTATTAGTGTTTGAATCAAAACACATGGTGAACTCACGAGCCCATTTGATAGCAGCCAAAATAATAGGCCGTGCTTTCAACACACACACACACACACACACACTTTGTTGTTTCATAAAGCCAGAGGCTAGGACTGAATAACACAGCAATGGTTTTGACATACTGTACCTATAATAGATCTCAACTTAATTACTTTGGTCTCGAGGGGTCTAACTGAGCAGAGTATTATCACTTCAAGTGTGAAAGAGACAAATAAACGACAAATTGAATGAAAAAATTTAATTTTGTATTTGATTGTCAAGAGCCTGAGGACTTGGCTTATTTTTCCAGCAGAGCAGTGCGGCGTACACACAGGAAGAGAGGGTGGAAATGATTATACACCAGAGGATTTTCTGTGTAATACAATTTGTCACATACATTTTGCTCCTGAAGGTGAGACTGAATAATTGACGATGGTAAACTGGGTCTAACACACACCAGAGAGGCTGATAAAGCCCTTAGCTTACTGCTGGTTAGTGGTATGGAGGGACAGAAGGCAGAGAGGTGAACGACGTCAGAGCCTGACCCCATCAATTCCACAGACGGCAGGAAGGAAACCTAAGCGCAGATAGATCAGTCTCTGACTCCAAGAGAGAGGTGAGAACTCGTTCAAGTGCTCAGTAAATCGACCCTACAATGACGGCGTGGACAAATACCAAACACTCACTGACAACACACACAGCCCGGCACAAGTCTCACGTTCTCCACAATGTTCTCAGCGCAAGCTCTCGCACCATAAAGCCGAGCTAATTACAGCGCTCCGTTCCTCCGATCCTTTTATATAACAATAAGGCGTTCCATCTCCTTTACTGACCGTAACAACCCTTTCCTCGCCATCACAGAACCGGAAACAGGAAGTAATGTGACACGCTGAACCAATCACGTTACTCGGCATTCAGAGTCCAGACAGCTTGGCTGGATCAAGTGCTATTTTATAAACTTCCCGATGTGGACCAGGATCACAAAATGCATCATCTTTTAAAGAGACAGTAGACAGATATAACAGCGAGAACAGTAACTCGAGAGGCTCTTGTTATCTTTATTTTTTCTTAAATCAGTGCAAATGTAACACCGATGTAAATCCGTTTTGATGATAAAATATTTTATAGTAGTAGCACAAAAGTTTTTTTGTTTTTTTTTCGTGATTGGACAATTAGATCACATGATAGACCAGGCACATCCAGGAAGTTTTTGGAGCGAGAGCGAGAGAGAGAGCGAGAGAGAGAGACACATTCAATTTTTAAGCCTGTACCTCAACCCCATCTTGGAAAAACACCCATTTACCTTGGAATTCCTACATACCTCAACCCCCAGTTCAGCATAAGACGTCAAATCGACATGGCCGCTCATCATCACCAGCAAATAAAAACATCGTTTCACTGCTTTAAATGAGTCTTTAGTAGTATTTCATTTAGCTCAATCAACACACACTTATCAGTTGGTTAAATCTACAGTGACGTCCATGCGGTCTGTTGCTTTGAGAAAGTACAATAACATAAACTCATGATCACTAATGGGTTTTTTTTCCCCCCAGTTTATCGCTCAAACATCCCAAGCTTGAATATTACAGAATAACATCAGATATCCAACTTCTGAGGTAATCCGAATGCAGTAAGAGTTGTACGGAGTATACATGCAATAAAGTATTAAATGAATTCCAAAGATTATACATCGTATACGTCTTCATGGGAATATAGAATGAAGGATATAACTTGTTGCTAAACGAATCTGAAAGATTTTGCACGTGAAACACTATGCAGTTTATCTCGGAGACAGAGAGAGAGAGAGAGATTTAGAGAGAAGCGGTGCGAGTGAGTACTGTCGCTCCGATGCCATATCCGATCACGTAACTAACAGACAGAGCGAGAGACCAGAGAAAATTACCATCATTACACAGCTTCTCACAGCGGCTCTTCTTTCAGCTCATATTGTACTCTTTGTTAAAGGGGCTGAGATTATCAGAGAGAACGGGATGTAGGTTTACTCACGACGGGCCTCGGGTACAAATCTGGATACAAGGCTTGATGGAGTTTTATTTGTCATTTGTATGCAGGAGCATTTACACACGAAATGTGGGGTTTCTGAAAATCCAGTTCAGTTCAGAAAAGTTTTCATGTTCTACATTCGCTCCTGAGGGTGCGTACATGTAAGTAAATGCACGTATAAGTAGAATCACTTATAGTTACCGTAGAGCTACCGTGATTTTATAGAGTGATTACTGTGTCCAGTTTACCTCACATTTATTTCAGTTACACGCTGATTTTAATGAGAATAAAACGTTGTTTGTTAATGACTTGAAAGAAAGCTATAAATTAAGACAAAGACGACTTGCTGTTGAACTAGGTCAGATATGTTATACGGCCAAAACTGCGTGGACACCTGACCATCACACCCATATGTGCTTCTTAACCAAACTGTTCTCACAAAGTCAGAAGCACACGACTGTAGTATTACAATTTCCCGTCACTGGAACTGAGAGACCCAAACACTGTTCCAGCACAAAGCGAGCTCCATGAAGACATGGTGTGTGAAGGTTGGAAGAACTCGAGTGTCCTGCATAGATCCCTGACCTCAACCCCGCCGAACACCATTGGGTTGACCTGGAACCGGAGCCTCTTCGACATCCCGACTTCAACCTCACTAACGCTCTTGTACCTGAATGAACACGCATCCCCACAGCCACGCCCATTTACAATCTAATGGAAAGCCTTCCCAGAAGACTGGAGCGCATTATAACAGCAAACGGGGAATAAATCTTGGAACGATGGAGATGTTCAACCGGCACATGATGGTGTGATGTCCGGGTGTCCGCATACTTATGGCCGCATACTGTATGATATGAACGAGCAGGATGATAATACATCTTAAGTATCCCGACTCTCCATACCTGTAGAGCATCTTCAACCTTCTGCGCGCTCCATCATCATGACCTGATGATTCTCTTAATGCGTTCATGTTTAACCTGATACACCTGCAAAAAACAACAACAACAACAACAACATTCATTTGAATCAAACTGTATAAAACAGGACGTAGCAAACAGTAAGACCTACGCTGTATCCTGCTCGGGGTGACGGTGGATCCGGAGCCGGTTTTGTGTTGTTGTTGTTTGGATTTTTGTACTTGACAGTGATCTCAGAAGCACTCTGCTGTGGAAAAGGTACCGAGAAATGAAACTACTTTTACATGCCGTCAAGTATTAAAAAATAAATGCGTTTTATTTTAAATGAGAAGTCATTATATTATTGTCCCGTTTTATGTGAAAAGTAACACCGTTAGAAGTAAATACGTCGTCGTGCCTGTAAACATCGTTCAATCCCTGTAAGTTTGCTGCTCATGTGCATGACTAACGTCACGTAGCTTGCTAACGAATGAATCAGAAGTCAAACGTCCTATAAATAAATAACTGCTGTTTAGCATTAGCTAGAAGTTTACTCGCTGCATTGCTGGTTTATGTTAGCTGCTGGAATTGATGCTAGTCTAACCTGGCGTTAGCGAAGAAAACCAGTTCAATGTAGCCAGTTAACGTTAGCAAATTAGCGAAATTTACCACGACAGACGTTTTCAAATTAAATGGAGTCGGTGCCTTCTGGGAAGGTAAAGGAGATGCTTTATTTGTCTGTGAATATTAAACCATTTCATCCTCAAGTTCCAAACGTACAGCGTGTAATCCTTTAATACTTACAATACCGTACTGGAAAATTGCGGTTGTATTTAGCCGGAAAAAAAATAAACCATTCAGGACGTGCTGATTATAAGGAAATAATTCACTTCGGGGCGTTAGCAGTGACTCCGCTTCATCACACCCGCCCATCGTTGATTATTTTCCTAAAACAGCACAACACTGAGCGTGTTATTTCTTCCTCTTTAATCGTAGTGTCCTGCTTTCGTAGTTATTGAGCACTCTTACACACACGTGACTGTGATACGTTTCACTAATCAGCATGCAGCAGATATTCTGTGTGTGTGTGTGTGTGTGTGTGTGTGTGTGTGGTGCAACATCTTCCTCTAACGTAGTCTGCGCTCACAACCCCGAACACACTCACTACTCTGTCTGTACTCATTCATTATTAAAAGCTTACCTCTCTGTGACATCAGTTCTGTTCCTTCCTTAGCCTCTGTGCTACCAGAACACACACACACACACACACACACACACACACACACACACACACAGTCCTCCTCAGGCATGTCAGACCCTCAGAGTGTTTTGTTACCATCCAATTATAGAACAATCTCACCACACAGCTATAGTGAAAAATTGGTATGGTGAATGACACACACACACACACACACACACACACACACACACACACACACACACACACATGTTTTCTTTGGTAATTACAACACCGGTTGCTAGGGTATTATTTTAGCACTAGTCTGAAGTTAGGGAGTCGTCAGTATAACAATAACTAATTACGCCATATGTTAAATCCATTCATTTCCTATAACGGCATAACATGCCGTGTTTTATAATTTATTATTATTATTATTATTATTATTATTATTATATTCTTCTACACTGTTATTTGCTGCTGTCTATGCTTGTTTATCATTTCATGCAAAATCGAAAAAATTATAAAAAATGATGTTACACCAGTTCTTGGCCTGCATCATGTCTACTTACTCTATTAGACTGTAATGTCTTTTTTTTTTTTTTTTTTTAAAAATACAATCTAAAAGCAAAATCTACTTAACATAATTCATTTATTCATTCCAAAGGGGAAAAAAAAAAGTAACAATCAATTTCTGAAATCGGCAACAGGATGAAATAAATATCTGTCGTGTTACTCATATTGTGCGAAATACAGGTGGATATTTTGTGTTAAGACGATTAAATGATTCGAGTCGATATTATTACTCAAGACAAATGAAAAAACCGATATTCTAATGATATGTAAATAAAAACGAAAGATGTTAACATTCGTTTCACAAAAATACAATCCAATAAATAGGATGGAAGCGCTCTAACGTGGTTTTTAACGAGAAGGCGAGACGAGACAGTGGCGGCGTTTACGTAAGAATATAGTACTGAGGAGAAAAGCGTTTAGCGTGAATCTTACTGCTGTGTGCACTTAATAACATCCAGGAATTTTAGTTTGTCGTTTGCAGTCTCTACGTTTGTACTTCGTCTGACGCTGATTTCGAGTGATTTGTTTTTTTCTGTCCCTTCTCTTGGTATTTGTGTTAAATTTAAAGAATGAACGTTCTGGTTATTAGCTGTAGAAACGCAGGTCATCCGTCTATGGTGGAGATCGGGCCGTTGGTGCCGAGTGAGGCGGACGTTCCGGTTGCTCCAGATTCAGGCCGTTTGGCCCTGGGCACCATCAACTCCTCCTTGTTCCTGTCGGGTTTGACTAGTAGGACGTAGCACTTGGGCAGGAAGATGCACGCGAGCAAGCCAAAGCTGGAAGCCAGGATGGCGAAGATCTGCACGGCCACCATGAACTTTCCACGCGTGCTCAGGTAAGCAGGGACGAAGGAGATCCAGACGATGAAGAACACCAGCATGCCGAAGGTGACGCACTTGCCCTCGTTGAAGTGGTCCTCGAGCCGGCGCGCCACGAAGGCGAACACGAACGCCATCAGCGCCAGGAGCACGTCGTAGCCGAAAATGCAGCAGATGAAGATGATGTTGCCCGGATCGCACTCCAGGATGATCTTGATGTTCTGGGCGGCCGTGTTCTTCACGGGACGAGGCGGGAGCAGGATGAGCCACACGGTGCAGGCTATGGCTTGGATCAGCGTGCAAACGATCATCATGGTCCTCTGTTGAGGAGGTTTGATCGGATCGATGTCGTTTTTCTGCGGTATGGCCGGAGCGATGGCCGCCGTGTCACCGCTCTGCTCGGAGGCGGCCGCCGCCGCTTTGGCCGCTTTAGCTGCCACCCTCATGGCTTTGATGGCTCTCGCTCTGAGCATAAGCAAAGACGATTTGCCCATGAGGGACGACAGAGCCAGGGCGAAGCCGAGCGCCAGCGCCACCTGGCTGGTCATGCAGGACCAGAGCCGTGGCTCACCCAGGAACACGATGGAGCAGAGGAACGTGACCACCAGCCCCAGCAGCAGCGTGAAGCTCAGCAGCGCGTCGTTGGCCTGCACCAGGGGTGTGTTTAGGTATTTTAGGAACACGATGGCCACCATGATGGTCAGGAGAGCACCAAAAACCGAGATGACGATCAGTGTGATACCCAGAGCCTCACTGAAGTCCAGGAACTCGATGGTCTTGGGCACGCAGGCGTCACGGTTGGCGTTGGACCAGAAATCCTCACCACACTGAATGCAGCCTCTGGCGTCTGTTAAGAAGATTAAATCATGAATTGTCTATTTGTCCATTTCTCTATTTCTACTGTTCCCTCAATCGAACTGTTGTGATATTCAGTTTACTTCTGCATATACTAATTAACACATACACATAGCAGTGGATACACAGATACACAAACATACACTTTATAACTACAGAATGATGTCCTTAAGAATTATTGGCACCCTTCAATTAAAAATGTATATAAATATGGCAATGATTGTGCTTCATGGTACGTTTATCTGCTTTTTAACTCTATATATATATATATATATATATACACATACAACATAGTCATAATAATCATAATCATTTTTATGGTGTCAGTGAACTGATTTTGTTTGTTTTTTATTGTTGTTGTTTACATATCGTTTGCTTATAATTAGGAAGTGTGCCAATAATTAGTCAATAATAAGTTTTTTTTTAAACTCATGGAACTTTTTTTGTGCTTTATTACAGATTAATCAATATTACTTCCACAAGACGGGTGCACAACGGCAATTAAATCGGCCAAAACATGAACTGTATCGACTGTATGGAAAATATTTTGCATGTACTGTGTGTTACGTGTGTGTAATTAGAGCGTGTATCATGATCTTCGGCTTTTGTAATTCGATCTTTAGCATAAAACATATGTGATTTTCCAGTTTATTGTATATAGCATGTATTAATGAATAAACAGACAACCCAGTGTATGTACACACACACACACACACACACACACACACAAGAAGTGAACAGGAGAATCTGACCTGTTGTGTTGGAAATCTCTCCGTCAGCACACGGGATGCAGTCGAAGCAGCAGACGGGTTCTCCCTGCCGGATGCCCATACGTGTGCCGGGTTGGCATCTCTCGCTACACACCGAGCGCGGCGTCTGCAAAACCAACAGCACAGGGACACATGCAGCAGATCACACGCAGAAGATCGTACACAGCAGAAGTTGCCAAGATGACATATAATCCTGATTTCAGTTCCTGGTTATAACACATACAAGGGGGGTGAATACTTATGCAAGCTACTTATACAGACTGAGACGTAAACTCATAACCTTCTGATGAGTATTTTTTCTCTTTTGAAGGTAACAAGGTTATAAATCTTTTTTTTTTTAAGCGCTGACACTGGAGACTCCTTCCATAAATGTTAAATAAATATCTCTTCAGGGAAAAGAAAAAAAAAAGGTAACCAAATCAATGATTACACACATTTGAAACTTTATGTAAATGAACAAGCTGTTACTATAGAAACGATAACACGTTCATATAAACCTGTGAAAAGGAGCTCACCAACCTGCAGCCTGTCGTTATGCCATATGATGGAGGAGTTGACGATGTGCAGCTTTTCACCAGCGGCTGCGGTGCTGTTGTAGTGTCCGATACGGACGTATGTGACTCCTCCATCTGAAGCCCTCTGCCAGTTAAGGATCTCATAAAACCCAGGCACTTCACCATCGTTGAAGGATATCTGCTCTCTGGTGTAGGGGACGGTGAAGCGCAGGTTTTTCAAGTAGTACATCAGCTAACGAGAGGGAAATGATGTCAGAACCCAGAGACACGGTACACTGTTGCCACTCTCTGTATCTACGTCTTTAGCGCTCTGAATATCTGAAGTAAAGATGTCCACAGGACTGTTCTTTGAATCGCGCTCTCGCCGTCGTTGTTTTCCAACGCGTTCACTCGGTTCTACGATATTCCCCACAATATGAACAAACTATGAGCCTCATTTAAACCACCATGACTCTGACCAGGCAGATACTACAGATGAATGAACGCACACTGTAAATTTACCGCACTTTCGCCTCGTCTTATAGATCTAACCCGCATGAAAGTAAACACCTCCTACTCGCACAGGTTTTAGGAACACATTATCTACTCACTTGCCAAGGCTCAAAGTTGGTGATGTCAGCACACGTGCCTCCGACAAAAGGTCCTTTCCCAGGCACGCAGTACTCCAGGTTGTGCAGAGCGTAGGCTACTGCGTACACGGCTTTATACACGTTATATGTCAGTCTCAACTGGGACACGTCCGAATACGTGTTATTGAGTTCCAGCAGACGTTCCTTCCCAGTGCACAAGCCTTGCGGTGCCAATCTGGCTGCTACCCGTGACGCTGTTGCGTTGCCCACCTCTGTGGCCAGTTGTGCGCGGGCGGCGCTCAGCGCTCGGCTGTAACTGAGCGTGCAGTTGAAGGCTGTTTGCCAGAACTCCTCAGTCAACTTGTCCTGGTAGGGGTCGATGTTAATAAGGTGCTCAAGGAGGCCCGGGATGTCTGCCCGAGTTATGGCGAAGCCGATCGTTCCACCCAGCATGGACATAACGTTGGGCTGGCGGGCGATGAGCGCAGACGTAATCCAGTTCTCGCTGGCGATCCACGTGCGGTTAGTGACGTTGTTGAGTAGCAGTTGCTCCACCAGCGGAGCCAGATCCACGTCAGATGAGAACACTACGATGATCTTGGCTGTGGAGTCTATGATGGTGCGGACGATGCGGTTGATGGTGTCGGGAGCGGTGAACTTGGGTAGCGTCTCGGAAAAGGAGATGCACACGCCCGCCTCCTCTACCACCTCTTTGAAACGCTTGATGCCGTATTTGCCGTAATCGTCGTCCGAAGCGATGGCGCCCACCCAGGTCCAGCCGAAATGCAGCACCAGTTGAGCCATGGCCACCGACTGGTGCTCGTCGCTCGGGATGGTGCGCAGGAAGGTGGGGTACTGGAACCTGCTCTCCAGGACTGAACACGAAGACGAGTAGCTCACCTGAGATGCAAACATTTAACAGTGAGGGTTGGAATAAAGAGTATAAAGAATATAAATATGACTATAATTAACACGTAGGTCTTTAATGGTGTCCATGATTTATTTTAGAATTAAATTCACTTTTTTTGGTTTCGACGTCTTTCATTTTGATGTTGATCTATTCTCCCTTTGGCTAACGGTTTCCTCCATTAGCCACAATGGCCGTTCAACTACTTCCTCACAGCGATGCAGTGGGATTTATCTCTCACCTAAAGAGAGTGATGCGGCGGCGCTTTAGTCCTTTAGTCTATCCAGCTCTCTGACCTCTTAGCTCAAAGAAATCCACATCCAAAGTGTCCATGTCGTTCATGCTAATACCTCAGTGAGCCCCATGTGTTGTGTTATAGAGCTGCACTGCATTCTGGGACTGTTCCTTAGTCCAGCGTTTGCGCCAACATCACCAGTGGTGGCTCAGTGATTAAAGGCACTGCGTTACTGATCTGAAGGTCAGGAGTTCAAGCTACCACTGTCGGGCCCTTGAGCACGGCCCTTAACCCTCAACTGCTCAGTTGTAGAAATGATATAAATGTAAACCGCTCTGGATAAGAGCGTCTACCAAATGCCATATTATAATAACGAAATCACAGCACCAACCAATCACATCACAAATACTTTATTATAAAGATATCTACTACGTTTCAGGATAACGTTTTGCTTTAAGGACGAGAGGTAGGACTGAGCATGTTTATAATCATGTTATTACTATAGATCTTACGAAACACTTTTACAAACTGCGTCGTTAGATACGTGATCGTTCTGGTCTAAATCTGTTTACCCGACCTAGACTTGGACTAGAACCAGGATCAGAGTGCTTACTCACATAGTCATACAATATGAAAGCCCAAACACTAATGCAAATCAGCATTATTATTATTATTATTATCCTCAACATTAAACCCAATGTCTGTGAGATCCTGAAACCAGTCCAAGAATTTATTTGGACGGTCGTGACTCTGGTGGTAGAGAGGGTTGTCCACTAATCGTAAGGTTGGAGGTTCGATTCCCGGCCCACATGACACCACATGACGCCACGTGACGAAGTGTCCTTGGGCAAGACACTGAACCCCAAGTTGCTCTCGATGGCAAGTTAGCACCTTGCATGGCGGCTCTGCTACCGTTGGTGTGTGTGTGAGTGTGTGTGTGTGTGTGTGTATGGGTGAATGAGAACCAGTGTAAAGCGCTTTGGAACCACTAAGGTTAAAAAAAAAAAGCGCTTTTACCCTTTTACCATTTAGGGCTGCGTACACATTGAGAGTTTAAGACAAAAACCAAACTCAACCCAGAGACATCACACACTTCACCTGTGGGAAGTAGTAAAGGCCGAGGATTCGAGCCGTAGCGACGGAGAGGTCACATCCCCCTGCTCCCACCATAGCGGCGAGCGGAGGCCCGTTCCCACAGCGGTAGTTGGGCACAGCCTCGTCCTGACCCGTCAGGTAGGTCAGAGTTCCTTCCACAGCTTTGGAGATGGTGAAGCATGAGTCGTAGATGACATATCCGAGGTCAGTGTTGGGCAGCAGGTCCTGCCTTTTGTTGATCTCATTAATGGCGAACAGCATCGTCTGCGTCCAGCGGAAAGTACGGAAATTAAACCTGTCCGAGACGCACAAGGAGATAAACATTGCACAGCATAAAGAAAAAAAAAAAAAAACGAATTCAGAATCAATTCAGCATCTCGATTATGTTTTTATTCTATCCGCAGGTGTACTTGGTAGTATAATGCACACATTCCGCCACTAGATGTCAGTATAATGCAACAAAACACGTCGCTTTACTTTCTCAAGCTTGGGCACTAATATAAACGGTGATGAGTACAAAACATTACATTATGTGATGATTGGATTAAATGATTGGATTTGCTCAAGACAGCTGCTTGTTTTCGGATTATATCACCTCACATTATGTCTAGTTTTACACGTAGAAGCTCAGGCCATTTATTTATTTATTTATTTTTCATTTGTACCTTTGAAAAAGTTTTAAAAAGAGTAGATACAATACATTTTTTAACTAAACACAGCATACATTTCTTTGCGTGTGTGTTGTTTTTTTGTTTTTGTTTTTACCATGCTCAGCAGGCTTTTTTTTTTTTTTTTTTAATTCTCTGAATTGGATATCACTGAATTAGATATCATGGCTATACAAACATTACCTTGTAAGTGATCGTCTAATCATGTGTGCTGAAAGATTAACCGACTAATTATTCCCAGAGATCCTTTTTCTCCCCTCAGCCTTAAAATGAGGACTATACTGTACATATCATGTTACAGACTAGTTCGTGGGTCTTTAAGCAAACAGTTTATATATAAAGAGAGTAGTGTTTGACCCTAAATGACCTTTATATTCATTCATCTCCCTCATATCCATGAAAACAATAATACTGCGATGAACATGAACGTCTAAAAATGCATTCTGAATTGTTCAAAGAATGTATTTTGTAATATGCAAAATAGATCATATTTATCATCAGATCGAATGTTGCTTCACTGGCAGCATGTTAAATTAACTCAGTGTTGAAAAAATGACATTCTTGTAGATCAAGTTCAAATGTTTTCGGATAGAGGTAAAGGAACAAATTTAACAAACATTTTTGGGTGTGGATTCCAGGCGTCATCGCCCTCATCACCCAAATCTGTAAGTCTGCTGCCCTCCCAGTGGATTTGCTCTGACTTTCAGGAGTTTGAGCGAACACACAGCGCCACGGTCACGTGTTCGAACCTGTGCTCGGGTTACTGTGTGTGTGTGTGGAGTTTCAGTGTCTGTTCTGTGTGTGTTTCCTCCCACAATATGCAAGTAGATGGATTGGCTATGTGTGAATGAGTGTGTGAACTGGTGTCCCATCCAGAGTGTATTCCTGATTCTCACCCAGTGTTAAGAGGACCCCAGATCTCCAGATCTACCATGACCCTGACCAGGATAAAGTGCTTACTGAAGATGAGCGGATGAATGGAAAGATACAGGTACTTTAAA